>NW_027326517.1:0-52588 GCF_048164855.1 Canis lupus baileyi
TATATGCTTATAGAAAAGAAATGCTTATTTTCCTTTAAGATTAATATATAGAAATACATGGAAAAATTCTACATAAGATCATCTGAAGCTAATTCTACCTTCCAGATGTCATCAATGCATGTTTTACTGCAAACAATAACATAAAATATTTCTTTTTTATAAGAATATTATATTAAAATAGTTCAAAAATTTTATGAGGAAATGACTAAGTACATTTTATATCTTATTTTAAAATTAAAGATATTTGAACCCCAAAATCCATGCTGGATTTATTTTGCTTGATTTCATTGTCTCCATTGATTGATATGTAAAATATCAGATATGTAAAATCTGATTTTGTTTGATGTTAATAAATGCTGCTCAAAAGTAAACTCTGTCTCTCTTTTTTTTTTTTTTTTAAGATTTTATTTATTTATTCATGAGAGACAGAGAGAGAGAGGCAGAGACATAGGCAGAGGGAGAAGCAGGCTCTATGCAGGGAGCCAGATGTGGGACTCGATACCAGGTCTCCAGGATCAAGCCCTGGGCCAAAGGTGGTGCTAAACTGCTGAGCCCCCTGGGCTGCCCTGTCTCTTTATTTAAGCCATTACCAAAATGTATCAGAGACTTCACTATAGGAAGTAATCTCACTTTTCTATTGTTTCTATTGTGGCTATTTTTATATGGCTTTTTTCCCTTGCTTACTGTCAACTTCCTAGGGTCCAGGACCATGCTTTGCTTATCTTGTTTTTAATGCCTGCAAGAGTTGACCTCCAGGTATCACACTTAGGAAGTACATTGAAGGAATTATCTTCAGTTTTTGTTTTATTTTTAGTTTGGTTTATGAGATACTTAGATTTAGACACTGATGTTTGAAACAAAGGCAGAAGAAAAATGATTAAATCTCCTTACTACCTACAGCCCATTGACAAGTCCTCAAAATAGGCAGAGTGACATTCCTCTTGGGACTCAACTGCCTCAGTGTTAATACTTTCTAAGGGCAGATGGCAATCTTAGCCCAATCCTCAGAATCCTGTAAGTCTACTTTAACATATAAAAATTCCTTTACAAATTTCCTCTATTTCTAAACCTCTCCAAAAATATTGTTGGCATTCATATCCCAAGTATATGGCCCACTGATATACATCTGAAGGGTCTCATTATTCAGGTTTCATTAGATGGTAATAAATGACTTTTCCCAACAATAGCTAGACCCCTCAAGGTCCTGGAAACCTTCCTTCCAAATTCCTTAAAGATTTATGCTATCCCTAACTCCCTCCTAACTTGAAAGTGTATAATGGGCCACTCCTCATGACCCCAGGGCAGCTCTTTCTGCCTAGGAGTCCTGTGCTTGTGCTTTAATAAAATCACCTTTTTGCACCAAAGACATTTCAAGAATTCCTTCTTGGTTATCAGCTTTGAATCCTAAAATTTTTCCCACATCAGACATCACCATGAGTGATGTTTAGAAATAACATTTCATATTTTCTTACTAGGCCAAGTGATTTTAATTGTTTAACTCTTTGAGCCTCAGTTTTCTATAAAATGGTGGTAGTGATACTGTACCCCTTTCAGCGTAGATGTGAAGACAGGATAGAATTAAAGTGTAAAATGTTTGGTGTTTTACTAAACACATGGCAACTAAATAATAAATACCACTTCCCTTGTCTTTCTCTTTTCCCAAAGCCTATCTTTTTTAGTGATATTAGCATTTGAAAAAAAAAAAAAAAAGGACTTCCCTCATTTTTATTCAATTTATTTAAACTAAACAAAAGACACTGTTAATCCATTTCTCTCACCCCCACCTCTGGCAACCACCAATCTCCTCTCTGGATCTGTGAGCTTGGGTTTTGTTTATTTATTTGTTTAGATTCTATCCACTTACTCATCAATAGACACTTAGGTTGTTTCTATATCTCATTATTGTAATAATGCTATAATAAACATAACAGGCATAACATAACAGGGCAGCTCTTTCTGCCTCTGAGTCCTATCCTTGTGCTTTAATAAAATCACCTTTTTGCACCAAAGACATTTCAAGAATTCCTTCTTGGCTATCAGCTTTGAATCCTAAAATTTTTCCCACATCAGACATCACCATGAGTGATGAGTAACATAACATATATTTTTTGAGTTAATGTTTTCATTTTCTTCAGATAAATATTTGGACATGGAATTCTTGGATCATTTGATATTCTTATATTTAATTTTTTTAGAAACTTCCATACTATTTTCCATAGCAGCTGCACAAAATTACCTTCCCACCAAAAGTACACAAGATTCTCTTTTCTCCACATCTTTGTCAAAGCTTGTTATTTCTTATATTTTTTATAATAGCCATTCAAACAGGTGTGAGGTTATATCTCATTATGGCTTTGATTTATATTTCCCTGATGACTAGGGACATTGAACATCTTTTAATGTACCCATTAGCCATTGCATATCTTCTTTGGAAAATATATACTCAGATTATCTGCCCATTTTAAAATTAGCTTACTTTTTGCTATTAAGTTTTATAAGTTCATTTTTTAAAACTTTTTATTTATTTATTTGACAGAAAGAGCATAGAAGAACAAGCAGAGGAAGTGGCAGAGGGAGAGGAGAAGCAGACTCCCTGCTGAGCAGAGAGCTCAATGGTGGGCTCAATCCCAGGACTCTGGGATCATGACCTGAGCTGAAGGTAGATGATTAACCATCTGAGCGACCCAGGCACCCTGAGTTTTATAAGTTTTTTACATATTTTGGATATTAATTCCTTATCAGATACATGACTTGCAAATATATTTTCAAGTTGATTTTTTTCCTTTGCTATGCAAATGGTTTTTAGTAGCTCCACTTATTTATTTTGTTTTTGTTGCTTTTGCTTTGGTGTTAGATACAAAAACTTATTTCCAAGATGTATGTCAAGGACCTTATTGCTTATGTTTTTTTTCTAGTTTTATGGCTTCAGGTCTTACATTCAGGTCTTTAACCCATTTTGAGTTAACTTTTGTGTATGGTGTAAAATACTGGTCTAGTTTCATTCTTTTGCATATATCTATCCAATTTTTCCAACATCATATATTGAAGAGTATGTCCTTTCCTTATTGTATATTGTCAGTTCCTTTATCTTAAATTAATTGTCCATATATTAATAGGTTTATATCTATTCTATTCTGTTGTTATGTCAGTACCATACTCTTTTAATACTGTAGCTTTATAATATAGTTGGAAATTAGGGAGTGTGATGTCTTTTTCAAGATTGTTTTTTTTTGTTTTGTTTTTTTCTTTTTTTAAAGGTGCCCAGCTTCTTGATCCAGCCCAGTTCTTTTTTTTTTTTTTTTAATTTATTTATTCATGATAGTCACACAGAGAGAGAGAGAGAGGCAGTGACACAGGCAGAGGGAGAAGCAGGCTCCACGCACCAGGAGCCCGATGTGGGATTCGATCCCGGGTCTCCAGGATCGCGCCCTGGGCCAAAGGCAGGCGCCAAACCACTGCGCCACCCAGGGATCCCTTTTTCAAGATTGTTTTGGCTATTTGGGGTCTTCTGTGGTTCCATACAAATTTTAGGATTGTTGGTAATATGTCTGTAAAAATGAAATTGGAATTTTGATAGAGATGGCATTGAATCTGTATAGTGCTTTGGTAAGAAAATAAAGAAAAACAAGCTCTAAGTGGCAATTTCAGAATTTGTATCTGAAGTTTCTTTGGAACAACACTGTAGTTGAAAAGAGGGTTTGTTTTAAAGTCGTTTTTTAAGGAGTGGGAAATATCAGAAAGGGAGACAGAACATGAAAGACTCCTAACTCTGGGAAATGAACTAGGGGTGGTGTAAAGGGAGGTGGGCTGGGGGGGGGACTGGGTGGCGGGCACTGAGGTGGGCACTTGACGGGATGAGCACTGGGTGTTATTCTATATGTTGGCAAATTGAACACCAATAAAAAATAAATTTATAAAAATAAAATAAATAAAAATAAAGTTTTTTTTTCTTTTTAATTGCATCTTTATTAGGAGTAGCTTGAAGAGACTGATACATAGTATGCTAAAATATTCTGAACAAGCCCCTTGACAACTTTCATGATATCAGTTTGTGCATTTTTTAAACCTTTTGCTTTAAAATTATGTTTTTAAAAATAATACAGTGTTGTAAAATGTAAGATAAAAAAACATGTAACATCTGCTCACATACCTCATTACTTGAAAGATTTGGGAGATAATTTTCAAGGGGCATTCAAGAACTTATGTTTTCCTACAATGTTATTATTTGCTTTAGAAACTAATGCCACGTATTCCTGACTAGAGCTTCTCCTCATATTCATGCTAGGGAGGGTAAAATTGGGCACTTTCTATCTATAATATAAAAACTAAGGTACTTCTCTAAAAATAAAGACCTTATAATATACCACAGTGGATCAGCAAATGTAGGTAGGTGTTTTCAGGTCTCAGAAGGCATTGAAACAATTCTATAGGTAATTGGCGGCTGACTTTAGAGGCTTGTAGGAGATCTTTTTACTCCTAGGCATTCTCAAAAGCTGAAGGACATGAAGTATAGCTGGTGAATACATCCTGGCTGCCAGTTCTCCATATTCTATTAGTAGTTTAAAAGTTAATCAGCATTCCTGATGAGAGACTGAGGGAAAATCATGACAATCTTCTTCAATTGACACGTTGCTAGGGGCTAACGAACTCTAGGACTAAAATTTGATGTCACCTGAATCAGCTGAAATTTTGGATGAAACATTAACTCATATATAACTTGCTAAACTTTACCATATGTCCAAGGTGAACAATTTGGACCCCAAAGCACAAATATTATTACAAAGGCAACATTAATCAAAATACCCATGAGTTTTGACTTAGTATAAGTTTAAATACAAATAATTTTTATCTAGTCTAGAGCTGACATTTGTAATGATGTTAGAGTGTTTGGCTATATCTACATAGCCAGTATGAAAACCTGGTTCGTGAACTGTATAAGATAAACTTTACAGCTAGATAGGAACATCCCTATGATTATCTCTGGGATTACCCGGAAGTCAACTGAAGACTCTTGTCTATGATAAAGATGAGTTGGGATAGGTAATAATTTTTAACGTGTTCTTTAAAATTTGATACTCCTCTGATAGAACCCAGTACTATTGTTTGGGGATATATAGAAGAATGGCAGACATCTGGCAACCTGATTTCCCTACATAATCTGGGGTGCATTGAAATAAAAAAATAAACAGCAACAAAACAAAACAAGATAAAACTTCTGCTGGAGATATCTTAAAACAAAGATCTTTGTGTACTTTTTGATAGGTACACTTTTTGATCCAGACATGAAGCACATCTTATGAAATTTAGAAAGGACCTGAGGGAGCTATGCTTGTAGATTTCTTGGGATCCATGTGCTTACCTGTCTTCTTTTTCTGTGACTACTCAATTCTTTACCTTAATTAGAATCTTAAATAGTTATTGTCTGTGGAATTTTGTGAGACTTTTTCATTATCCTATCTATGTCAACTTAGCATCAACTGACTTAAGGTAACTATTTCCTATAACCAAAATGGATGCATATGGTTGCATATTTTTGGCAAACTGTGCCCTGCTTAGTTTCATGACTAAATTCATTTGAATTAACTTAGGTCAGAAAAGCCAAGATAGTATCAGTCCACTTATGCAAAATATTTCAAATTTATAGTAAGTCATATTTTACTATAAAAAGCTCTGAAAATTGATGCCAAATGTTACCTTCCTTTATATTAAGGATAGTAGAAGAGGTTAACTTCATTTGCATCTCCACCAATTTCCTAACAAATTAAGTTCTTAGAACCTAAGTTCTAAGCAAAAACAGGCCAAGCCTGTGGCCTGCCATTTCAGCAAGATTGTTGCTTCTAAGCCACCTGCCATGCAGAGTTTATCATAACTTGATAAGTAGGAAAATTTCTATTTCTCTGAAAAAAGGGAAAAGAAAGCCTCAGGGAATATTGGTAAATGTACTAAAGTCATAAAGCCATTACCCAAATGTGAGTTTTCTACCCACAACTAATTCAATGTAGATTCTTTGACAATAATTTCTAATAAAAGTTTTAGTGACTTTAGTTATTATGTTAAGCTGTTAGTAATATTTAAAAAACACAAACTCTAAATTACTTGCATTTGATAAATGCCATCATTTCTAACAGAAAGTTTAATTAACTAAATACAGTAACCTTGTGCCAGACTACGTATTTGATGATTTAATGATCCTGCAATTTAACCAGTTGGTTAATTTATGAATCCTGGATCCAACTTTAGCTAAAGAAAGCTGTACTTCTTCTTCTTTTTTTTTTTTTTTTTTCAAAATATCCCCCCACCCAGTATAGTCTGCTGATTGTTTATTTTTCTGAATAAACAGTAGGATTGGTTTTATTTTGTTTTTCTAGTATGTGAAATGACAGCCCAGGTATAAAATCAAACAAGTCACATAACACTAAAAATTAAATTTGGCTTAATCTATTAAGGAAACTTGGGAACAGGTATGAAAAAAATGCCAATATTTCTTCCTGAATTGTTAGTTTTTAATATACTTCACAATACCTGGCAGCAGTTTTCCCAGAGACACTAGATTGACAAGTTAATTATAGAAGATATAAAACTATATGTACAGACAGCAAATCAAATGGGTATTCATTCACTTGGCACTCCACCAGAAAACAGCAGACAACTTTTATTTGAAACTATTTGGGATACAAATCATATAATGCATGACATTGAAAATTCCCATACAAATGCATAGTGAGACTGCCAGCAAGATTACTGATCCACATTCAAACATAAATTTATGGGGAGAAAAAAATTATGATTCAGTTCAAAATAAATTAATTCTCCTATTAGAATGTGCTGTACTATACTATGCTGCATAGTATACTTCAAATTAAATGAGATCACCTTCAAGTTTTAACATTACCATACTGATGTCTTGACATAACTTGAAAGTTATATTATATCCTTTATCATTTTACACCAAAGAGATGCATTTACTGTCAAGAGATTTCTTGATTCACTGTATATGGACCAATGAAAATACTTTTTTCCACCTTCATACAGAAGAGTTCACCTTGCTTTGAAGCCAGTCTGACCTGAAAGTAGACATAAGGGATTCTTGTTTGAATAAATCTATCTTGAAATGATAAAACTTCAAGAAGACAATTATTTCAATAAAAGATGCTGATTTCCATGAAAGCCCCTCTCAGCTACATTGATTATTGGTCTGGCTAGGCATGGTCTTGATATTTCATGTTATTTTGGCTATGAAAGAGTGTTAAAGAAGTACAAAACATATTTTACAAGAACTGCTCTGCTCATCTTAGTCAAAATCATTTCTCCCCAATGTTGTACCATATGTTCTGTGCAGATTGTGCATTTGGCTATTGCTATTAGCCCTTAAAATGGCCTCATATGAAAGAAGCTCACAGGGCACTTTGGGAACTCACATGATGAGTGGATCTCTATCACTCTGAGATATTTTTATTAGAATGACATTACTTTCCTGTCTTTGGCAAACCTACAAGCAGGATAAATTAATGCATTTCAATATAGGATCCTCAGCAGAAGATCTTTACTATATTGCTTAATTCTGAAAAATAGAATCTGGATAATTTTCACTGGAGAAAAACAACAATTCTCAACTTTTCTGTTTGCCTAGCCTCCAGAGCCATCAATTATTAATGTTTAATGAAGAGTGACTATATCCCAGGACATTTTCTAAAAATTTTTCCTGTATTTATTCATATTTTCTTGACATTTCTTTGTGACAAGTCATTTTATTATGATTATTTAGCTTGAGAAATTAAGGTTCAACTAAGTTGAATTCACTTATTTAAGCAAATATATTTTATTCAAGCAAATATTTGAATACCTATGAAAGGCAGACTTATTGGTAAGTAAATGAAGACTAAGCCTTATGGTTCACTTGTAGGGACTCCTTCCAATTCCCTGAAAGGAGACCTAGGATTATGATCAGATGGTTGAACCTCATTTAGTATTTGTAATGTTGAATGCATTTTCCTAAAAGCACTCCCCATTTCTGACAATTGTATACAAATTTCCAGTCATTATCCTAGACACTTGAGATACTTCAGTAAAGAAATAGAGTTCTTATACTCTAGAATAGTTAGGGGACAATAAATAGTAATCACAACAAACAAGAAAATTATATCATATGATAGGTGATAAATGGTAAGAAGAGTAAAATTGAAGAGGATTCAGGAGATGAGGAGTGGACTGTGAAGTAGGGAAGATACCTGGTGGCAATTTTAAATAAACCTTTCAGATTTAACAAAGACTACATGGAAGTCAGACAGTTTGCCATGTAAATGCCTAGTGAAATAATTTCTCAGGCAAAGGGACATTCAGTGCAAAAGCTCTAATGCCTCTCCCAAGTTCATGCAACTAGGTAGTGATAGTTGTAGCACACTCTGGTTTCAGACAAATTGATTGAAAAGTCAATTAATAAATGTCTTAGAAAAATCTACGAACCTAAAGAAAATCAAGTGACATAAATATAACACCTGCTCTCAAATAATTGATAATCTTATTGAGAATATATACATATATAGATGCATGACTATAGAGGTAACATAGCCTTATTGTCCAATAACTCCTAAATTGAATCTTAACAGTGACATCCAGAATGCTGCAGAAATCCTCTTGAAAGAGCTGAAGCCTTAAATGAGCTTTGAAGAATCAATACGCTTTGGATAAATAAAAAGGACTTTTTGGACAATGTGAGGTAGTATGCCATCAGATTTATACCCTGGTGTCCAGGATGTCCTATTTGTCCAAAGAGTTGTTTTGTCATACTTTGAAGCCTTTCAGAGATATTACAGATATTTTATCTCCTAGCTATTAGAGAATGCCTGATGTGAGAAAGATATTTTGAATATATTTTTACCATGCTCTCAATCCTCAGAATTTAGAATAGATTCAGAATTTGGCACAAAACGTGATTATGGCCTAGTCTAATTTATGCTAAATGGGAAAGAACATGACTGTTGTATCCAGTGAACTCTTTCATTCCTTCAGTACACTGAAGGGGTGGTGTGCATACGTGTGTGTGTATGTGCATGTGCATGTGTGTGTCCATGTGACTCATCTTCCTTCAATTCAGTGTGTGCCCTGGCTTTTTGAATTCAGTAATAAAATACACAAGGTATAAACCATTATAGATTTCTGCTAGGATGAGCAGGACCTACAGGTGCCTCAGTTCTTGTAAGGCTCCCATCTCCTCACTCCCTCCTGTCCCCTACCAGCAGGCTGGGACTTCTCATATGTGGTGTATTTCCAGGGCTAGGGAATGGCTGGTCTGGGGGTGCGAAGGCAGAGGCTTGGGTAGTACGGGGTTAGCAGCAGCACTGGGGGGAATCTGGTCAGGCACCAGGTGCCTGGGGTGGGGCACCGCTCAGCAGGGCCCCTTGGTCCAGGGCAGGCCCCCTACCCTGCCTACCATACCAACATGGTGCAATAAATAGTGCAATAAATCTGCTAAGCAGTCTATATGACAGCTACCGAGTTCTTTTCTGCATAATAACAGAATGATAAGCTAACAGCACAGTATCTTATCTATTCAAAATAAAATTATTTTAATATTTATTAAAACTATATATTCATCAAATCATTTTTATATGTGGTAGTATACTTAAATCTTTAAAGGATCACTATTATAAATGTTATCAACAAGTAAAACGAGTTTTGTTTATCTACTTATAAAATAACATAGCCTGCTTCCAGTTTGGAATAATCACAAATGATTTGTTAGTTTCGATGATATCCATACTGTTCTACAATCCAGTGTTCTTAGTCATAGGTGATTTAGCCTGTCATCCATTGGGGCACATTTAGAAAGGGAAACCCCATCAAATAGGTAGGAAAGGCTGAGAAACAAACAAGCTCATCGTAGAACCCACCACTGGTATAATAATCCACAATTAAGAGGGAACTCAAAACCCAGAACCTCTCCCTGTAGAGCAAAGGGCTTGTGCTACACACTAGGCACCCCAACTTTTAAGATAAGCAGTTTAGAGATGAGTCGGAGCTTCTCAGAGAACAGAGGTTGGTGAACACCAACTTTGCACTCTCCCTTTGCCTCACATTAGTTTGTCAGTATCTTAGGTAAAGAAGCTTACACCCTCTCTGTTCCCCACATTTTTGCAGCTTCTACAAGAGGACACTTGTGTGTGACCAGCTATGCTTAAACTCATGGGTTTCACAGGAATATAACCAATGGAGAAAAAGGGTTTTGTGTGTATGTGTGGGGGTTTTGTTTTTGTTTTTGTTTTTTTAGTTTTTTTGAAAAACACTTTGAATAGCTACTACCCCCAGGGCACAATAAGAGGTAATAGACCCAAGAGCTCCATCATTCTGTGGGAGAGACCAGTTAGCTTATCATTAAGCTACAGCCTGAGGGAAAGATTTCTAATAAAACACACATCTAAGAGTTGACTGAGACACTATTTTTGTGTTCTCCTGCCACATTCCAAAGTGCCAGCATCTCTCAGAAGGGAGACCTTATATGTGTCTGGTACCCCAGTTGTGGTCTTCTAATTTTTGCAACTGCTACGCAGGGGATGCCTCTTGATTGCCTGGTCTGATGGCTAGTAGGGCTTGCATCCTAGGGTCCTGCGAGACTATCACAGTAAGAGAGACAGTCCTTGTCAGGCTACCAACCCTGGGGCCCTTCACAGACAGCAGACTGAAACACATCTGCAGTCTTTTTGTGGGAGAGACCTACCTGCTAGCCCTGAAGCTTTAGCCTTGGGGGGAGACTTCCTTGTGGCACACAAATAGAGGCTATGGAAGTGCTATCAGGGAACATAGACCAGAGACAGCCAACTCTGTGCTCTTTTTCTACTTTACTGTAGCTCACTAGTATCTCCAAGAAAGGCTTGTATACTCATCTGGAGACTCAGTTTTTGCCACTACTGCCTGGAGAACACCTTTAGACTGTTGTGCCCAAGATTGCGAATCCGAGAAACCACCGAGGAGCCAACACCAATGCAAAGGAACCAGGGTTTATTTACAAGCTCGAGCTTGGGTCCAAGTATACCCGACACAGCGGAGCAGGGACTTGGACCTTGAAGTGGGTTACAGCTGGGGTTTTTATAGGCTGGTCTAGGGGATTTTCAGAAGGGGTGGAGGAATTTCTCCAAGTTCTGTTTACATTCTGATGTGGGGCTTTCAAGGGCATTGAGCTCTGTTCTCATTCTAATATGAGACTTTCTACCACAGGTGTGGGGTCTGTTGTCTTTCTGATAAGGGATTCTCTGCTGAGGGCAATTCTGAGCTCTGTTGTCTTTCTGATATGGGATTCCCTGCCGAGGACTTTGAGGACATTCTGCAGTTTTTCCCATAAAGTTCAGATCTTATTCACAGGGGCCTAAGATGGCTGTACTTGTGCTAATGCTAATCTTCAGGTGGGATGGCCTTAATTTTTCTCGGCCTCCACATAGACTGCTTGGGTCTGGGGTCCAGCACGGCTTATATTTGTAGTTCCATAGAACTATACATATTTTCCTTCTTTAAAAGTTGTTACCTGAGAGTATGGCTTTGAATTAGACTGATTTAGGTTCTGATTAAGAATCCTCCTCTTCAGGATGCTGATGGTCTTGGCACATCCTCAACTATGAAAAATATGAGGCTTAATAGTGTGGACCTCCTGTATAAATATCCATATATAGTTTTGACTCCACCAAAACTTAGCTACTAATATTGAGAAACACAAGAGATCACTTTTTACTGTGATACAAACTTTACATGGAGGTGATGAAGGTCACATGGTGTTTTAAGTGATTACTTATAACACTTGAGCTCATCAAAATAGTAATAGAAGGTGGTTACAAAATTATTACAGTAGGACAGTATGTACTACAGTTAATTTTAAGCAGTTATGATTGAATACTGCATTCCTACATTTGTTTACATTACTTATAAATGGGAATGGTGCCATGTATGGTCTGTAAGTGTTTGTGTCAATAAGTTTTGATAATTTTTAACTTTTTATGATAGATTAGTATATATTTTATAATATTAATATTAAATTTATAATATTAGTGTGGGTGCATATATTAGTATTAATAGTATATTTTTATGTATAGCATATATAATATTAATAATGTATATTTTATAGTAGATTAGTATCTATTTTATGCATTTGGGACATACCTAAATTTTCTTATTTTTTTGAATATTTTTAAGCAACACAATTCATCTGTAAATTTTTCAAAATTATAAAATAACCAAAAAATTCCAATATATTTATTGAAAAAAATCTTCATATAAGTGGATGTACACAATGCAAATCCATGCTGTTAAGAATCAGTTTGTACTGAAAGCTATTAAAAATAGGCTGCTTGAACAATCACAAAGGTTTTAGAGACAACCAAGATCTAGAATGTGATTAAACAATAAAGTTCATCTCATATTTAACGCCAATCTTTCAAGACTGGGAGTGATGGCTGTGTCATCTAATGCAAAAAAAGCCAACACAAAGAGGAAAACAGAGTGAAGAAACAGGAGGATATGTTCCAAATTAAAGGATATGATAAAATCTAAAAGCAAACAAACAAAACTCAATAAAATGCAGATAAGTTATTTATCTGGTAAAAGGTTGAAAGTAATGGTCCAAAAGATGCTCACTGCACTCAAAGAAGAATGGATGTACACTGGGAGAACTTTAGGCGATAGGAAATATGAGAAAGAAGCCACAGATTGGAAGAATACAATAACTAAACTGAAAAAATCCACTAGAGAGATTCAACGACAGACAAGGTGAAACAGAAAAAAAGTAAACTCAGAGACAGAGCTGCAGAATTCATCCAATCAGAGCAGTCAAAAGAGGGAGGGGAGAGAGGAAAAAAGTGAAGGTGGCTTAAAAGACTTGTGGAACATCAAGTGGACTAACATTCACATTACAGGATTTCCAGAAGGAGAAGAGAAAGGGGAAGAAAAAATATTTGAAGAATCAATGTTACTAAATTTCTCTAACTTAGAGAAAGAAACACATATCTAGATCCAGGAAGCCCAGAAAATTCCAAATTAAATGAACAAATTAAATGAACTTATCATATCAAGACACATGGTAATTAAAATGTGAAAAATTAAAAATAAGGGAATCTTAAAAGCACCAAGAGAAAAACAACTTGTTATAGATATGAAAACTCTTGTAACATTATTGGCAGATATTTTAGTAGAAGCTTTGCAGGCCAGAAAGGAGAGGCATTACATATTTAAGGTTATCATTTTTTTTTTAAGGTTATCATTTAGAATTGATGGAGAGGTAATGCCTTTTCCAGACGAACAAAAGTGAAAGAAATTCAACACCACTACACCAGCCTTACAAAAACATTAAAAGGAATTATTTAAGCTGAAAAGAAAGAGCAGTAATTAGTAACAAGAAAACATACAAAAATATCAAATTGCACTCTTAAAGGTAAATATATATTGTAAAGGTAGTGGACTAATCACTAATAAAGTTAGATGAAGGTTAAAAGAAAAGGTAATAAAAATAAAGTTTATGACAATATTTAGTTAAGGAATACATAAGATAAAAAGATCTAAAATATTACATTGAAACAAAACATGGGGAGGTAAAAATAAAGAGCTTTAGAATGCATTCAGACTTAAACTGCTAACAACTTAAAATAATTATAAGTGTAAATTGTTATATGTAAGCCTCTGGTAATCACCAAGCAAAAACCTATGTTAGATACACAAAACATAATGAGAAAGAAATCTAAACAAACCCTTAAAGAAAGCCATCAAATCATAAAAGAAGAGAGCAAGAGAAGGAAGCAAAGGAACTACAAAATAACCAGTAAAAGATTAACAGAATGTCAATAAATACCTATTAATAATTACTTTAAATGTAAATGGATTAAATTCTCCAATCAAAAATACAGAGTGATTGAATGAATAAATATATAAGACTCACTTATGTGCTGCCTACAAGAACTCACTTTACATGTGAGGGACAGAAAAAGATATTCCATTCAAATGGAAATCAAAAGAAAGCTGGGGTAGCTACATTTATATCAAACAAAATAAACTTTATGCACCCAAATAGGAAGATCTAAATATATAAAGCAAATATTAACAAATCTAAATAACAAAAATAAATAATAATAGAGACTTCAATACCTATATACATCAAAGGCTAGATTATTTAGAAAGAAGTTCAATGAAGAAACATTGGCTTTAAATGACACATTAGACCAGATAGACTTAACAGATGTACACAGAACATTTCTCCAAAAGCAACAGAACACATTCTTCTCAAATACACATGGAACATTCTCAAGGATAGATCATATGTTAGGCTACAAAACAAGCCATAGCAAATTTAAGAAGACTGAAGTCATATCAATAATTTTTTCCAGCTGCAACGGTATGAAGCTAGAAATCAATTTCAAGAAAGAGACTGGGTAATTCAAAAATATGTACAGACTAAACAACATGCTACTAAAGAACCAATGGGTCAATGAATAAATTGAAAATGGGATTTAAAAATACATTGAGACAAATAAAAATGGAAGTAGAAAATGTATGGGATGAAGCAAGAACAGTTATAAGAGGGAAGATCATATTGATAAATGGCTACTTCAAGAAACAGGAAAATTTTCAAATAAACAACCTAACATTGTGCTTCAAAAAGTAGAACAAATAAAACCTAAAGTTAGTAAAAGGAAGGAAATAACAAATATCAGAGCAAAAAAGAATAACACAGAGACTAAAAAGACAATAGAAAAGAACAATAAAACTGAGAACTGGTTCTATAAAAATATAAACAAAAGTAACAAGCCTTTAGCTAGACTAACCAAGAACAAAAAAAAGTTCAAATAAAATCAGAAATAAAAGGGAAGATATTAAAACTGATACTAAAGAAATTTAAGATTGTAAAAGACTACTAAAAAAAAAATTATAAATCAACAAACTACCCAACCTAGAAGAAATGGATAAATTCCTTGAAACACACAATCTTCCAAGGTTGAATCATGAAGAAATCATACATTTGAACAGACCAATTTTTAGTAAGAAGATTGATCAATATTTTAGAACTCTTTCTAAAATAAGGCCAGGATGAGATTACTTCACTAGTGAATTCTACCAAACATTAAAAAAAGAATTAATACCTACCTTTCTCAAATTCTTCATAAAAAATAGACGAAGGGGCACCTGGTTGGCTCAGTTAGTTAGTTGGGCATCTGACTTCAGCTCAGGTCCCAAGGGCCTGGGATTGAGCCCCACATAAGGCACCCTGCTCAGCAGAGAGTCTGCTTCTCCCTCTCTGTCTTCCTCTGCCTCTCCCCGTCCTCATGTTCTGCTTCTCATAAATAAACAAACAAACAAACAAATAAATAAATAAATGATATATTTAAAAAAGGAAAAAGAACACTTTAAAATTCATTTTAATGAGGCCCTTACCAAAGGCAGACAAGAATGCTACAAGAAAAGAAGATTAAAGGCCGCTATACCTGAGGAACACAGATGCAAACATTCCAACATAATATTAGCCAACACATTTAAACAACACATTAAAAGATGATACACCATGACCAAATAGGGTTCATTTTGGTGATTTCAGGGATGCAGTAATGACTGAACACCTGCAGGTCAATCGATACAACACACCACATTAACAAAATGAAGGAGAAAAATCATATAATTACCTCAAGACTTGCAGAAAAAATATTTGACAAAATTCAACATCCATTTATGGTAAAAACTCTCAACAGAGTAGGTATAGATGGAATGTACATTGACATAATAAGGCCATTGTTGACAACCCCACAGCTAACATCAAACCTAATGGAGACAAACTGAAATCTTCTCTAATAAGATATGGAACAAGAAACTAAGTAAATATGTACCACTAATTAATAGCTTTTGTTTTTGAAATTGAAAATGTGTAAAGTGGTATTTTATATTGATAACTCAATTTTGTTCATTGTTAGAACTTTCTGTATACTTTTTTAAATTGTGGAAATTTAGATACTTGAATCAAAATTCTTCTGTAGTGGTATTGAGGCAACTATTTGTTTTCTGGCCAAGTATTTTCTAAGCCTTGGGGTTAAATATATTCATTGGTTGATTCTTCACAAGTCTTCACCAGAGCACTCAGAGCTCTAGTGCATATGTTTTCTATATGCCTGGCTCTTCATTATATATAATGACATTAAAATAAGTTCTATTGTAGGAATAAAGGATTATTCCTCAAAGCAATGAGCTTTTAAAATGCCAATTAATGTCAGGGACTTGGCAATTCTAGTTCTTGAAGAGTGTTGGTATGTTAGCTCTGTGCTGTCAAAACCTTAAAGACTTTTACCTAGTAACAGTTAAAATTGTCTAAAACTAACTGCTGGAGGAGGCAGTAAGATGATAAATATATTTTAAATAAAATTCTATTTGTGTTCCTGAGATAGATGCTTTAATTATCATTTGATACATTTTTTAACTTGATATCATTAATCATATTCTTTTTCCTTGAATTTCTAAACTCAACATTGATGACTGTCACTTTTTTGTCTATGTCTCTTGTGCTGGGTTTTCCTTGTCTACAGACTTCTAGTGTTTTACTTATTCAGGCCTTGACATATTTTTATTCTTCCTGTATGATTTCTCTAAAGTAATTACTAGTTACATTCTCATGACTCTCCCTTATACATCTCTAAACCATACCTCTCCTCCAAACTATTGATTCATATGATCTAATTGACTTTATCAACACTTTCACTTGGAAATTTCATAGACATCTGTATTGAACATATTCAAAATGTAATTATTGTTTCTTTTCTCATCAACAAATATCTGTTTTTTTCCCATTTGTTCTATATTTCAGCAAATAGTATTAACTATCCATTTGTTCAAGCCAGAGAGATAGTTATCCTCTTTTCCTTTATCCAATTCTACATTCACATTACTGTTATATCTTAGTGATTCTGATTTGGAAATGCAAACTGAGTCTATAAACACATTTTTCTGTTGGCTTAAACTACTTTATTTATCTGGAATAGCTTCTTAAATGATTCCCTGTCACCAATGACCAGAGTGTCTTCTTTAACCACAAATCATGTAATGTAACATTCTCTCTGTAAATTCTTTAGTAGTATATCATTTACAGTTAGATTGAATCCAGACCTATACTGGCCTACCAATCTACCTCACATTTGCCTTTCGCCAGCTCTTCTTCTGCTTAAAACATACATATTATGATTTATGATATAATATACTTATTAATTCAGTAAATACTATACATTCTGTCCTTCAGACAAGTTATTTCTATAAAGCAAAGTACAAATCTATTACTATAATTGTATCTTTGAATTAAAATAATATTGATCTTTTTGTACTTTTTCTGAAGTGTTCCATAGTATATGGACAGTATGCATTTAAAAATTAATCTATTGGCTATTAACCAAAAGACAAGAAACAACAAATGTTGGCAAGGATGTGGAAAAAAGAGAACCTTTGTTCACTGTTGGTGGGAATGTAAATTGGTGCAGCCATTATGAGAAACAGTGTACAGGTTCCTTAAAAACTAAAGATAAAACTAGCATATGATCCAGCAATTCCACTTCTGTCTATTTATCCAAAGAAAACAAAAACACTAACTCAAAGTGATAAATGCATGTTTATGGCAAATTTGTTTACAATAGTCATAACACAGATGACTGCTGAAGAATGGACAAATAAATTGTGACACATATATAATGGAATATTATTCAACTATAAAAAATGAAATCTTACCATTGCAACAACATGGATGGACTTTGAGGGCACTGAGTTAAGGGAAATAAATCAGAAAGACAGATACCATATGATCTCACTTATATGTGATATCTAAAACAACAGCAATGAAAAGAAAACAAAAACAAAAAACAATCCATAGATCCAGGGAACAGATTGGTGTTTGCCAGATACTGGGTGGCAAAATGGTTGAAGAGAATCAAATGGTATAAATATCTACTTATAAATAATGTGACATGAGAATACAATATACAGCATGGTAACTATAGTTAATAGTATTGTATTGCATATCTGAAAGTCGCTGAGAGTAGATCTTAAGACTTCTCATTGTAATAAAAAAATCAATACAGTGATGGATAATCATTAGACTTACTGTACTGATCATTTCACAATATATACAAATGTTGAGTCGTTATGTTGTACATCTGAAACCAGTATCATGTTATATCTCAATTATACCTCAATAAAAAAGAAAAAAATTAATTATATAACTAAGTTTCTTTGGTTTAAAAAGAAGTAGTTCATGTAACACAAAAAATATGTATCATGTTTACTGAGTGTTATTCAGACTATTTATCTGTTCACATGCTATTTTTAAGTAGACTATTTAGTCCTCAATGGTTTATTTTAAGGAAAAATTATATTGGTGTTATTTTGGATTTTGAATTTTGCCAAACTAAGCATCTGCCTTATTTGAAATCTTTTGCTACACTGAAGATCCTCAGTTGTGAATGAGGCATGCTTTCCACTTTGTGCGGAGGATTTCATAGGCTATATATGTTACATTTCTTTC
This sequence comes from Canis lupus baileyi, assembly GCF_048164855.1. Lineage (NCBI taxonomy): Eukaryota > Metazoa > Chordata > Mammalia > Carnivora > Canidae > Canis > Canis lupus. The sequence continues at coordinate 18,518 of NW_027326517.1, forward strand.
CAGTAACCTTCTTGGATTGTATGCAGAGAAGGAAAGCTCCTGCTGTGCCAGCTGGAAGAAATGCCTATAAATTTCATACTCTCTAAGCCACTGTCTAGAAATTACGGATACTGTGGCCAAGGTCTTTTTATTACATTTTGTACAATGCTTCCATCAGTCTAATCACAACTTATTTCATCTACTTCTTTCTTATAAGGTTATGATTTAAAGAGAGAAATCCATCCCTAGAAAAAACATTCTTTCAGCTAGTATTTCTGAGCAACTCGAAAGTCGAATTGTTTAACCAGATATGTCACTAGCAATGTTTTATATTGTTTTGCAAATGAATACAGACATTGCTATTGCCTAAATAAAAGTCAAGACCGATGTTTTCAGCTTACGCTATACTTATGGATGATTGATTATTTTGACAAGAAGTCTAGAAGAACAGGCCTTTAAAAAATGTTAATGAGCTAAAAACATAGACCTACAAAAAGCATCATTTAAATTTCCTGTTGCCTCCTGGCTGTGTCACATAATTACTGCCTCACTTTTATAGAGAACTGAGTTTAAAAAATAATGAAAATATTGCTTTAATCAAGGACTATAGTTTTTCTTCTGGCAAAATCTCAATAGTTTCTCTAAGTTCATTTTGTTAAATTCTGTAGGCATTCCGTTTTTCTTAAATTTTTTAAAGTTTTTTTTTTAATTTCAATATTATTAGCACACCATATTATATTAGTTTGAGGTATATGATATAGTGATTAGACAACTCTATACATTATTCAGTGCTCATCATAAGTATACTCTTTAATCCACTCATTTTCACCCATTTTCCCACCCACCTTGCCTCTGATAACTGTCAGTTTGTTCTCTGTAGTTAAGAATCTGATAAAGCAACACATTTATTTCTACTTTGTTGATTTGCTGGCCTGCTTCAGTTCACTGTTCATTCCCTGTCCCAAGACAAGTCCTAGATTTTGATAATATATGACATATATAGACAGAATACACTGTCTTTTATTACATTCAAGGCATTGTTTACTTTCCAGGAGATTATAGCCATCCTAATTGTGGAGATATTTGGTAAGTCGGCATTGAAATACAAATCAAACTAGGGAGTAAATGAACATTTTTGAAAGAAATGACATATATTTTGTATTATAATTTTTTAATGATAATGTAAAGAATTAAAGGAAATTTCATTCCAGACATGTTTTATTTATTTTTTTTTGTTTTGACATTTTATTTTTAAGTAATCTCTCCACCCAACATGAGGCTCAAACTCACAATCTTGAGATCAAGAGTCACAAGCTCTATCAATTTAGCCATCCAGGCATCCCAGGAAGATATATTAAGTTGACTTTATCAGAATGCAAAATAGGGAAATGTGCATGAGAGATATATTAAAGGACACTCTCTTTATACTAATGGGTTTGAATGTTATTTGGAATATTGCAAAAAGACTTTGGAGAATATAGGACAAGGGTGAATGCATTATGTGCACACTTCACAAAATTTCTCTGGGCGTAACATAGGAGACATATATTTCAGGTAAAGAAAAGATAAGAATGTCAGGAGAAAGATGAGTTAGTAAAAGCCAGTTAGTAATAATCATGGAGATAAAGGGCTAGACTTTGGCTTTTCCTTTTCAAACTTATAGGTGGTTCTTTATGAAATAGTCTTCGTACTTCCCTCCATTTTTCCCTGAAATGTATCTTCAGTGTATCTACTACATAGGACTAAATCTTATGGGCTGCCTTCAAGAACAATCAGATTTATATATATCCTATGTATTCCCTGTAAAAAAGTTTTCACTGTTATATTTATTCAACCTAAATGTAGGACCACCTATGTAGGCAAGACTTGGTGATTGTGATTCTTAAAATATATGAAAGAAGGATAAGGCACATGGAAAACCAGTGTCACAAATGTGGAACAGATTTCAGAAAATTCAGAACTGTATATGATCTCTACCAAGAATTTTATCCTAAATGTACTGTTTTAACATTACTTAAAAAGTGGACAAGATATAAATATGTGAATAAAAACAGTTGTGTTCCATGGACAGAAAACAAATAATAATATGAAAGGGAAAAAGTAGTAATCATAGTAAAATTAATTGATTAGACACAAGGTTTTTGCTAGAAAATATTGAGATTTAATGGAGTTCTCTTCTCTTTAATGTCACCTAATATGAGAGAAGACCTGATGCCTTATGATCCTGTTTTCTTAAAAACAAACAAACAAAAAAACCCAACTTGCAAAGATCTAATGCATCTATAGGTGTATATATTTTACTTTATTTTACATTCAGGAATACACTAATGAGATCTAATTGATCTAATTCAAAGTTCACAAAAAATATATGACGGTAAGCATTTTAAAATGATGACATCAACTTTTTTTTTTTTTTTTTTTTGAAGGGATGGTCTATGGGCTGGTAGTGAAACCATTTTTCTTTTTTCTTTCATGATAGAGCTTCCTAATGTAATACTTAGACAATAGTGAAAATTCTTTTATTTTTTTCCAATATTTTTTCTTTTGATTTTTAAAAAACTTTTTGAATATTTTTTATTGGAGTTCAATTTGCCAACATATAGTATAACACCCAGTGCTCATCCCATTAAGTGCCCTCCTCAGGTCCAGTCACCAAGTTACCCCATCCCCCCTGCCCACCTTCCCTTCCACTACTCCTTGTTCACTTCCCAGAATTAGGAGTCTCTTGTGTTCTATCACTCTCTCTAATTTTTCCCATTCAGTTCTCCACCTTTCCCTTATAATCCCTTTCACTATTTTTTATATTCCCCATATGAGTGAAACCATATGATGATTGTTTGTCCTTCTCCGATTGACTTCCTTCACTCAGCATAATACCCTCTAGTTCCATCCACATCGAAGCAAATGGTGGTTATTTGTCCTTTCTAATGGCTGAGTAATATTCCACTATATATATATATATATATATATATATATATATATATATATATATAGTGCAAGAGGGTTCCCCTTTCTCCACAACCTCTCCAACATTTGTTGTTTCCTGTCTTGTTAATTATCAACATTCTCACTGGTGTGAGGTGGGATCTCATTGTGGTTTTGATATTTCCCTCTTGGCGAGTGATGCAGAGCATTTTCTCATGTGCTTGTTGGCCAGGTGTATGTCTTCTTTGGTGAAATTTCTGTTAATGAAGGATGAGATGAAAGTACTAGCTATAGCTTCATGTATATCTGCCCATTCTTTTTGGGCATTAAGTGAAATATTTCATTACCCCATTACCAAATTTTGCATGTATGGAGTTTCAGAAACATGTTTATTTCAGTTTAGGAAATGCACAACTCTTCAAGGTATCCAGAAGACACCATGTTCCTTTAAGTCTAGCTATCAAGATTAAAGGGTATGATTAGGGATCCCTGGGTGGCGCAGCGGTTTGGCGCCTGCCTTTGGCCCAGGGCGCGATCCTGGAGACCCGGGATCGAATCCCACGTCGGGCTCCCGGTGCATGGAGCCTGCTTCTCCCTCTGCCTGTGTCTCTGCCTCATTCTCTCTCTCTCTCTCTGTGACTATCACAAATAAATAAAAATTAAAAAAAAAAAAAAAAAAAAAATAAAGGGTATGATTAGAGGACAGAAAAAAAAAAAAAAAGGAATATAGCCTAAGGGGTAGGATTAGAGGTCAAAATAAAACAAAACAAAACAACAACAAAACACTTATTTTCAATTCCTTTCCTAAGGGTATCTAACCCCAAGGGAAGAAGAAATTGGGCTTGCACTATATAGTTTATATATCATTTAAATTACATTCGGGGGGAAAAAGGCATTGAGAAAACAATTTCTTTGCAGCTCATTTCATGTTTAAATACTTTGCCAACTATTTTCTCATATTTCATTTAAGGTGAAATTGAATATCTAAAAGGAAATCACTTCAGAATGGGCTAGATGCTAATTAACATGATTATGTTTCCTTCCTTTCTTTCTTTTAGCTAAAGTGATCAGAGGTACTAGGTGCATACCAAATCAGTCATACACAACAATATCATTTGGTTTTGAAAAACAATTTACTCTAGCTTTAAAAAAGAACATATTGTTAATGAGCTTTGCCAACACTGCTTTCAGATATCTTGAGGTTTACATGCATAATGGCAACAAGGATAACAGCAGAGTATATCTGGATTAAAATAGCAAATCAAGACTATGTCATTATTTCTCCACATCCATGTTTCTAATTTGATTTTTTTTTCTTTGCCATAACAACAAATTGACAATGCATTAATTTAAATGTTCAATTTAAAACCAGCCTTAGAGTTAATGCATTTAAATGGATAAAAGCAAAGATAACAGCAAACTAAAAGCTTTGTGAAAATTGAAATGCTATCAACCCAATTTAAATAATTTTGGTTCTACCATGATTTGTCTTCCATATACTAGACTAATACTTATCCACCTTAACAGTTGTAGATTCGGAAAATCTGAAGGCTTTCTTTTAATGCCAAGTAAAATGCTTGGGGCAAGTCAGGGATTATCAAAGATTAGTTTAACGTCCCCAAAAGATAAAATAATATCATTTTTGAAGCAGAACAAGTAATATTTTAAGAATTTCCAGTCAATGTCATTTTTAGAAATATTTTAAATATAATAAATTATGCTAAAAAGAGGTTTATTAAAAATATCTAATGTATAAGGATATATGGAAATAATCAAGTTTATTGCAAGAACAAAATGCATTATATAGATTTTATAATCTCAATAGAAATGAGTAGAATGCAAAGTATGGAAACATTTTTAGGTGCACTTTTTAAAATCCTGGTGGAATGTGAGGAAAATCTGTAAAATATCATTTGACCAAAATGAGTTTCTCTCACATTTTAACTCAAGCTTATATTGAACAAGAGCTTTAAAGCATGATGTCTATTACTTCATTAAAATAGCTAACTCTAGTCATCTAGTCCAGAGAACAAAGGCTGTCTTGTTAAGTCAAAAACAAACAGGGCAGCCCAGGTGGCTCAGCAGTTTAGCGCCGCCTTCAGCCCAGGGCCTGATCCTGGAGACACGGAATCGAGTCCCACGTTGGGCTCCCTGCATGGAGCCTGCTTCTTCCTCTGCCTGTGTCTTTGCCTCCCTCTCTCTCTCTCTGTGTGTGTGTGTCTCTCATTAATAATTTTTTAAAAAAAATCTTAAAAAACAAACAAAACTAAACAGATAGCCAAGCAAATTTAGAACCAAAGGACACTAGTTTTAACTGATACCTTAAAGGCCATTTTGTTAAATCTTCTTATATACAGTATGATAATCTAGGCTGTTTCCTGATTGCCATTATTTTCATTCTATTAGCAATTTTTTTTCTCTTTTTAAGGCTCCTGCTTTACTGTTTCCCTACATAACCACATATGTATTTCCATACATATCCTCCACCTCAAATTAATGATTTCATTATGTCTACTCATGACATAGTGCATATATCTAATTTCTATTGTTGACCTTAAAAAAAAAGAAAAGAAACAGCTACTTTAGCAGCAAAATGAGTTTTTTGGAGAATAAGTGGAGAATTGCAATTCATGACAAGCAAACTATGGTGAGTTGCAGACAAGTCTAGAGAACAAGAAAAGGGGTTGAAAAAGAAGGAAGATCAGAGGGGCTATTACGGCTTCTTAATGCCTAAGTATGGTAGTTTCTCATTGGCTGGGCTCTTGCTTTGGGAGAAGAAATTATTTCTTTCTCCTGCTGGTGTGCATAACGTAAGCTTCTTCCTGTTGGGGAATAAGAGTTATGCTTTTATGGGAGGTGGTAGTGTTTAAGAGCTATCCATTTAGGGCTTCCAGACACTATTTTTAATGTGGTTTTCTTTATTCACTTCACACTATAAAAATACTGTATTGTATTTTTGATTCTGGATTATTTAAGAAAAAATGTTCAATTAAATGAATTTTGATTACAGTTAAGATAAATACTTGGGGACTGAAAAAAACATAGTAGCAGATGGGTTGAGGACAAAGATCAGAATTCAAAGTGTCACCAAACTGATGTTGAGTTTCCTTTTTTTTTTAATCCCCCTCTAGCATACCAGAAATGGGTTCTAGCGCACAAAGAGAGCACTAAGTTCTCTAATTTTGGCTTGAGAAACAGGAAGAAAAAATTCATAATTCACAAAGTATGCAGAATCCTCTCTCCTTTTTTTTCCCTTTTCCTTATTCTCTCACACCCTAGCCTTAAAGAATTCTGTGGAAAGGGTAACAATTAAAACAACATGAGCCCACAGGAGCTAAAACTAATGAAGGGAAACTTCTCTGACCAGTGGAGCTGTGATTCCAAGAGTCCAGGACAATCTTTCATTACTTTTTCATCTCATCTGTCCTGCTTGGACTTGGATGCAGTTACATTCAAAAAAGTATGCTGCTGAGAAGGGCAAGGTAGTCCCAGCTTTCTGTCTAGAGGACTGAAAAATATGAGCCCCCAGGAAATACCACAGTATTGGTTTTCTCAGATTACCATAACAAAATACCATAGACTGGTTGACTTCAGCAACAGGAATTTATTTTCTCAGTTTTAGAGAATAGAAGTTTGAGATCAGGGTACCTCCTATGATCAGTTCCTGCTGAGAATTCTTCCTGGCTTGAAGATGACCATCTTCTTGCTGTGTCCTCACAAAGTAAAGAGAGAGAGAGAGAAAGAGAGAGAGAAGAGAGTTATTTGTTAGTTCTTTTTATAAGGACATAAATTCTATCATACTACATCTTCACACTAATGACCTCATTTAACCATAATTACCTCATGAAGGCCCTATCTCCACATATAGCTTATTGGGGTTTGGGTTTCAACATATGAATTTATGGGAGTGGGGGACACAATTCAGTCCATATCAACCAGGGAATTCATGGAGATGGAAGAGCTCAGGGAGGTAAAGCTATAATTTTTTTTTTTTTTTTGAATTTGTGAGCTCACCTCTGAGAGGCACATGTGTGGATCCTATCTCAAACAATACTTTTGAGAACTAAATGTAGACTAAGTCTTAGAGCAGCAGTTGTTAAATATGTGGAACATATTCAAGATGCACTGTAAAGCATTTGAAAATTGAACTGATATTGGAACCACAGCCCATAGAAAGTACTTAAAACTGATGATCTGAAATATACCAGGTTGCTTACCTGCTAAAGAAAAAATAATATGGGATTTAAATAAGACCTAATGTCTCATAGTACAATATTCAAAAAAATTGAGTTACAATTTAAAATTATTTTGCATACAAATAACAAGAAAAAATAATATTGCACAAGAAAAAGATTAATAGACATCAGACCTGAAATGACACAGGTGATGGAATTAAGTGACAAGAACATGTATAAGCTATTAAAAAAATTAACAAACAATCCTGAACATTCTTGAAAGAAAAAGAAAAATAGAATGTACAAAATATACACCAAATGAAAATTTTAGCATTGGGTTCCCTGGGTGACTCCTTCAGTTAAGTGTCTGTATTCAGACCAGGTCATGATTCCTGAGTCCTAGGAAGGAGCCCAAGTTTAGCTCCCTGCTCAGAGGTAGCCTACTTCTTCCTCTCCTCCCTGACTCATGTCCTCTCTTACTATCACTATCTCTCTCAAATAAATAAATGAATAAATAAATAGTCTTTTTAAAAAGAGAAAGGAAAATATAATAAATAAAATGTTAAGAAGATAGGGAAAACCTCACTGGATTGACTCAATGGCACAGTAGAGACAACAGAAGAATCAGCAAGCCTGAAGCTAAATCAATAGAAAGTATTCATTCTGTACAAAGAAGAGAATAAAAAATTCAAAAAACAAATGAAAAACAATAACAAATTACTAAACCTCAGGGATGAGTTTGATAGTTTGCCATGTGGTTCCTTAGAGTCCCAGAAGAAAAGGAGAAATAGTGTGGGCTAAAAACATTAATTTAAAGAAATAGTGACTAAAAACTTTCCATTTTGGTGGTAGATATAGTATTCAAAAAGCTCAGAGAACCTCAAAGGAATTAAACTCAAATATTAATGCTCAGACAGATTATAAGCAACCTGTTAAAATGCAAGACAGAATAACTCTTGAAAGCAGTCAGATAAAGGAAACTCGTTACCTATAGGAGAAAAACAGTAAGAATGTAGATTTCTCATTGGAAATCATGGAAGCTAGAGAAAAGAGCACAGAATTTTTCTAGTTCTAAAAGAAAAAAAAAAAAAAAAAAGCCATTCCATGAATCTAGAAGCAGTTTAAATATGCCTCATGAAAATAAGTGAAATGAAGATATTTTAAGGATTAGTTAAAACTAAGAATCTGTTGCCAGTAAAACATCTCCACCAGAATTACAAAAGGAAATTTCAATGGACAGAAAGGATATGATATCAAAGGAAAATGAGAACATAAGATATGAAGAGAGAACAGCAGTGGCAGTAAATTAATGGGTAAATATTTAAAAATTATTGGTCTCCCTTGAAATTTTTAAAGATACATTTGAAAGTTGAAAGCAAAATTTAAAATATTGTCTAATGAGATTTTTAATGTGTATAGATGTAATGTATAAACAACTGTCACATAGAAGAATAAGGAACCTAAATGATAGTTAAGTTTCCATGTAGACTGACAAATGTCAAATATATATATTGTAATACCTGGACCAACTACTGAAAATGTTTATGCATATTAATATAGCAAAAATTAAAAATACATCAAACACCAAAAAGTGTTCAAATAATCCAAATGATAACAGGAAAGGTGAGAAAGGGAGGGAGAGTGACAGAGAGAAAGGGAGAGCTAGAAAGAGATAGATGAAAACAAACAAAATGGTAGAGGAGTATTATTCTAGTCAAAGATGGTGACATAGGAGGTTCCTAAACTCACCTCTTCCCAAGGATACACCCAATCTATAGTTACACCTAGAGTAATACCCTCTGAAAGAGATCCAGCAACTAGCTGAGTGACTTCTACACATTAGCCAAATGAAAAACACACCCACACCAAAAAGGGTAAGAAAGTGAGATGCACTCTTGCTATAAATTGCATCTCTGAGGTCAGTGACTTATAATCAGAAAGGAACTCACAACTCCCAGGTTCTCTGAGGAGCAAAAGGTTTGGACTCAACATTTAGCACCTCAACTTTTAAGACTTCCACCTCAGGGTGGACTTCAATCACTTAGTTCTGAAAACCAATGGGATTTGCATCCATGAAGTTGACAGACTATAGCAATCAAAGAAACAGTTCTCAATGGGCTCAAGAGGACTCACTGTGGCTGTACCCTTAGGGTCAGTATAGAAGGAGCAGATAGAAATGCCAATTCTCCAGTTTTTCCTTAAAACAGGCCTACTCAATTATTTCAAAAGCTGCTGCCTAGGGTCCAGCTTCCATTCAACCTCCATTAAGGAGCTGAGATCCAGCCCTTTGGGATCTTGACATGTAGTGGCATATGTTCAACTATTGGGAGCCAGTAACAATGAAGACACCGTGTGCAATCACAAAAAATTGAGAGACAATCAAGAGTTCAGGCCAGGATGAAAGATAAAGTTTATCTCAACAGGGGACCATTCCATTGGGACTGGAAAGGTAAAGAGAGAGAGAGAGGGAGAGAGAGAGAATTCAAATAAAATTCAAAATAAAAGAGGAGGCAAATGAGAGAGGAAGCATTACAGTATTATATAGGATCATAAGAGCCTACAATAAATAAATATACACCAAGAAATTGCATTTCTTGAAAGAAATGGATGGATTCCTAGAAACATACAATTTATCAAGACAGGTTTATAAAAAAACTAAAACAAACAAACATAAAAACAACCCTGAGCAGGTCAATTATTATAAAGAGACCAAATCAGTAATTAAAAATCTCCCAACAACAACAACAACAACAACAAAATCCAGGACTAGGTAGTGTCACTGGTGAATTCTGCCATATATTTAATAAAGAATTTATACCAATTTTCAATCTCCTCCCAAAAGTAAAAGATGATAGAACACTTCCAAAATCATTTGAGGCCAGAGTCACCTTCACCAAAAGCAGAGAAGGTGACTGAAAAAAGAAAGAAGGAAGGAAGGAAGGAAGGAAGGAAGGAAGGAAGGAAGGAAGGAAGGAAGGAAGGAAGGAAAAAAAGATAAAGAAAGAGAGAGAAAGAAAGAAAGAAAGAAGAAAGAAAGAAAGAAAGAAAGAAAGAAAGAAAGAAAGAAAGAAAGAAAGAAAGAAAGAAAGAAAGAAAGAAAGAAAGAAAGAAAGAAAGAAAGAAAGAAAGAAAGAAAGAAAGAAAGAAAGAAAGAAAGAAAGAAAGAAAGAAAGAAAGAAAGAAAGAAAGAAAGAAAGAAAGAAAGAAAGAAAGAAAGAAAGAAAGAAAGAAAGAAAGAAAGAAAGAAAGAAAGAAAGAAAGAAAGAAAGAAAGAAAATGACAGGCCAATATCATTGATGAATATAGATGCAAAAATTCTCAATAAAATATTAGTAAACTGAATTCAACAATACATTAAAAGAGTTATAAACCATGACTAAGTAAAATTTATTTCAAGGATGCAAAAAATGGTTCAATGTCTGCAAATCAATGTAGTTCATCACGTTAATAAAATGAAAGATAAAAATCATACAACTATTTCAAAAGATGCAGAAAAAGCATCTGACAAAAATTCAACATTCATTTTTTATAAAAACTCTCAACAACATGGATATAGAGGGAATATTCATCAACAGTTTAAAGGCTGTATATGACTAGGCCAAAGCTGGCATCATAGTCAATTGTGTAAAGTTGAAAGCTTTTCTTCTAAAATCAGGAATAAGACAAGGATGTCCACTTTTGCTACTTTTATTTAACATAGTATAGAAAATCCTAGCCAGAGTCATTAGGGAAAAAAAGAAGGAAAGAAAGAAGGAAAGAAGGAAAGAAGGAAAGGAAAGAGAGAAGAAAGAGAAAGAGAAAGAAAGAAGAAAGAAAGAAAGAAAGAAAGAAAGAAAGAAAGAAAGAAAGAAAGAAAGAAAGAAAAAAAGAAAGAAAGGAAGGAAGAAAAAGGAAGGAAGGAAGGAAGGAAGAAGAAGAAGAAAGAAAGAAAGAAAGAAAGAAAGAAGAAAGAAAGAAAGAAAGAAAGAAAGAAAGAAAGAAAGAAAGGATATCTAAATTAGAAAATAGAAGTAAAAACACCTCTATGTGCAGATCACATCACTTATACATAGAAAACCCTAAAACTCAACCAAAAAACTATTAGAACTAATAAATGAATTCAGTAAAGTAGCAAAACACAAAATCAATATACAAAGATCAATTGTATCTTTATGAACTAATATAGAACTATAAGAAAGAGATATTAAGAAAAAAATCCAATGTATAATTGCATCACAAAATATAATATACCTAGGAATAAATTTAATCAAGGAGGTAAACAATCTGTATGCCAAAATCTAAAAGACATTAATGAACTAAGTTGAAGAAGAAACAAATACATCGAAAGAATAATATTATGTCCATATTACTTAAAGCAATATACAGATTCCATGTAATTCCCATAAAATTTTAATGGCATTTTGCACAGAAGCAGAAAAAAAAATAAATGTTTCATAGAACCAGAAAGACCCCTAATAGCCAAAGCACTCTTAAGAAAGAACAAATTTGGGAGGTTCACACTTCCTGATTTCAATCTCTATTACAAAGCTATAGTAATTAAAACAGTATGAAATTGGGGAAAAACAAAAACAGGTACATAGATCAATGGAATAGGAGGTAAAGGAGGTAGAGTTCACAAATAAACCCACACACGTATAATTGATTAATTTACAATGTAAGATTCAAGAATTACAATGGGGAAAGGATAGTCTCTTTAAAAAATTGTGGTGAGAAAGCAGATAGACACATGCAAAAAAATAAAACTGGACCATTATCTTATAATACACATAAAAATCAACTCAAAATAGTTTAAAAACTTGAATATAAGACCTGAAACCATAAAACTCATAGAAGAAAAGATGGTTTCCTTAACCTCAGTATTTGCAGTAGTTTTTTGGATTTGGCACAAAAAACAAAGGCAACAAAAACAAAAGTAAGCAAGTGAGGCTACTAAATAACTTCTGCATAGTAAAAGAAACCATCAACAAAATGAAAAGGCAATGTACTGAATGGGAGAAAATTCATATATCTGAAAGTATTAATAGCCATAATATATAATGAACTCATACAAATCCATAGCAAAAATAAAGCAATCTAATTAACAATCTTGTAGATATTTTTCCAATGAAGACATAGAGATGGCCAACAGGTACTTGAAAACATGTTCAACATAACTTATTAGGAAAATACAAATCAAAACCACCACAAGATATCACCTCACACACTTTAGAATGTCTCTCATCAGAAGCCAAGAGGTAATATTTGTGTTGGTGAAATGTGGAGAAAGGGAACCCATGTGCACTGTTGGTAGGAATATAAATTGGTGCAGCCACTATGGAAAATGATATTTAATTTCCTCAAAAACAAAACAAACAAAAATAATAGAGCTACCATATACATCTAAAGGAAATGAAAACAAGATATTGAAAAAGTGTCTTCACTCTTAGGTTCATTGAAGTTTCATTCACTTGCCAAGAAATGTAAACAACCAAAGTCAACTTAAGTGTCCACCAATGGATAAAGACACACACACAACACATACATGTGTACAGATAGACACCAGAATATTATTCAACTGTGAGAAAGAAAAAAATACTGATGTCTGGAACAACACAGATGGACCTCAAGGGATTGTGCTAAGTGAAATAAGCAAGACAGAGAAAGAAAACAGAAAAAGATGAAAGCTTCATGGATGACTTATATGAGGAATCAAAAACAAAAATTCAAACTCATGGAAACAGAGTAGAAAAGTGGTGTCAAGGGTTGGGAAGGTGGGAGAAATAGGGAGAGGTTGGTCAAAAGGTAGGATTTCTTAGATGGAAGATGAATTAGTTCTGAGGATCTAATGTAAGACAAGTGATTAAATTAATAGCCCTATTGTATAAATGAAATTTTATTAAAGAGTAGAACTTACGTGTTTTCAAACACACCCCTTAAAAAGATAAATACGTAAAGTGATAGATGTGGTAATTAACTGGATCCAGGATATTGCTCCACAATGTGCAGTTATATCAAATCATCATAATCTACACACTAAATATCTTATAATTTTAAAAGCCAATTATCTTTTAATAAAGCTGAAAAAGAAAAAACAACAGTAGATATAAATGCAAACTTATCAATAATTCAGATGAAACAGATCACTTCCTTCCAACCCACTGCATTAATATGTATTACTAGCAATATGTATTGCTAGGGCTACCATATCAAAATATTGCACACCAAGTGGCTTCCACAACAGAAATATATTCTCTCACTGCTCTGGATGCTAGAAGTCCAAAATTAGTTTTGACAAGTTTAGTTTCTTCAGTAGCCTTTCTTCTTAGCTTAAATATGACTGTTGACTCCCTGTGTTCTATCAAGGTCTTCGTGTATGTACCCCTGGTATCTCTTTGTACATTCAAATTTCCTCTCCTTATAAGGACATTGGACAGATTGAGTTTGAATCTAGTCTAAAGTGTCATTTTAACTTAATCAACGTTTTAAAGGTTCTCTTTCCAAATACAGTCACATTCTGAGACATAAATTTGGGTTAGGGCTTTGACATATAAATTTGGGGAAAGAGAACACAATTTGGCCATAATGGCCACAAGCTACTGAATCTCTCAAGATAAAACAGATAACCGGCATAGTTCTATAATTATAAATGAAATGAAATTTGTAGCTGAAATGCTTCTGAAAAAAAGAAATCTCCAGGTCTAGATACTTTTTCTGGTGAACCAAATTAAAGATTTAAAAAAGAAATACCACCAATTTTACACAATACTTTCCAGAGAGTAGAAGAACAAATACCCCCCTCTTTCAAATTATAAAGCCAGCATTACCCTAATATTAAACCAGAAAACATTACCAAAAATAAATGAATGAATGAATGAATGAATGAAAAAGAAAATTGCATACCAGTCATCCTTTTGAACACAGATGCAAAAACCTTCAACAAAATGTTAGCAAATCAAATCCCACTCTCTCAGCATCTATAAAAATAATATGTTATACCAATTATAGTTTATTCCAGCAATGCAGAAGTGGCTAGATATTAGACAAATCAATCACTGTATCTGTATCTCACCATATTGGTAGTCTAAAGATAAAAATTCACACAAAAAAACTAAGGCATTTGACAAAATAGAAATTCATTCCTTTTAAACATCTCAGGAGATTAACAAACTAGGGAAATTCCTAAAGGTAATAATGATCATCTAAAAAATAAAGACTTAGCTAACACTTCACACATTTGATGGTGAGAAAGATTGGAAGGGCTGTCTGCAACAATACAAGTCCGAGTAATTAAATAAGTCAAGAAAAAAGAACAAAATGCATGAAGATTAAAAGTGAAGATATAAACATGCACTTATTTGCAAACAATAAGATTGTCTACTTATAAAACCCCAAAGAATCTATTGAAAAGTTCCTAGAACTAATAAATAATTTTAGTAATGTTGTAGGATATAAAGTCAACCCCTCACATAAAAAGTCATATTTCTATATTCTAACAATGAATTATTGAATGTAAATTTTGAAAAAATATTATTGACAATAGTTACAAAAATAAAATATGTTAGTATATATGAAATAGACATGTATAGGATCAGTATGGTGAAAACTACCAAACACTGATGAAAGGAATGAAATAAGATCTAAAATTATTGGAAACACATATTTCTTTTTTTGTTTAAAATTTTATTTATTTATTCATGAGAGGCACACACACAGAGAGAGAGAGAGAGAGAAAGGCAGAGACACAGGCAGAGGGAGAAGCAGGCTCCATGCAGGGAGCCCAATGTGGGACTCCATCCCGGGTATCCAGGATCACACCCTGGGCTGCAGGCAGGGCTAAACTGCTGCACCACCAGGGCTGCCCGGAAATACATATTTCTGTTGTGGATCATAAACCTCAAAATATTTAATATACCAAATATCATCTAACGTGATCTATAGATTTAATCCAATTCCAATCATAATTCAGCATTAAAAGTTTTAGATATAGACAATTGATAGTAAAATTTATATGGAATACAAAGAAACTAAATGTCTCAAACCATTTTGAAAAAAAACAAATTGAAAAGACCACACTGTCTGGTTTTAAGACATAATATTAAGCTGCAAGTAATCTAGGCAACATTGTATCAGCAATAGGCTATTTACATAGATCAATGCAACATAACAGAGTCCAGAAATAGACTGATACAAACATGATCATTTTATTTTTGACAAAGTTAAAAAACAGTTGAATGTAGAAAGGATAATCTTTTGACAAATTAGGTTGGAAAAATTAGGCATTTTTGTGCAAATAAAAGAACCATGACTTAAACGAATATTAACTACTTTGTTATCTGGGGTTAAGGCAAGGAGTTCTTATGGTCAATCCCTAAAGTACAATTTTTAAAATGATAATCTAAAAAAAATGGATTTTATTGAAATTTAAAACCCTTGCGCTATTAAAAACTCTACGACCAGGGGTGCCTGGGTGGCTCAGTTGGTAAAGTATCTGATTTTTTATTTTGCCTGAGGTTATGATCTCAGGACAGTGAGATCAAGCCCCCTGTTGGGCTCCACCCTGGGTGAGAAGCTTGTTTAAGATTCTGTCTCTCTCTCTCCCTCTGTTCTTCCTCCACCTCTCTCTCCCTCCCTAAAAAGAAAAAAAAAAAAAAAAGAAAAGAGCAGAAAAGAAAGAAACAAGCAAACAAAAAACCACTACTACCAGAATTATATGCCATAGCCTGGAATAATATTGGCAAGTGACATATGCAACAAAATTACTTCCATCTTGAATATATAAAGAAGTCTTAGAACCCAACTATAAGAAAACAATCTAATTTGAAAATGGGCAAATTTATGCAGACATAAATTTGGACAATAAACATATGAAAAGTTATTTTTAAAAATATCCATTAAAGAAATACAAATTGAAACCATGAAAAGCTATCACTACTACTTACTTACTAGAATGCCTAAACATTTTTTTTTTTTTTTATTTTTAATTTATTTATTTATGATAGGCACACAGTGAGAGAGAGAGAGGCAGAGACACAGGCAGAGGGAGAAGCAGGCTCCATGCACTGGGAGCCTGATGTGGGATTCGATCCCGGGTCTCCAGGATCGCGCCCTGGGCCAAAGGCAGGCGCCAAACCGCTGCGCCACCCAGGGATCCCTAGAATGCCTAAAATATAAAATACTGGCAATACAAACTGCTGGCAAGTATATGAAGCAGTTAGAACTCTTACAAATTTCTTGTACAAATGTAAATTATTGCATCCACTCTAGAAAACAGTTTTATAGTTTCTAATAAAATCGATCATGGATGGCCACATATCCCAGTAATCCTGTTCCTGGGCACCAACACTGCAGAATCATGATCTTTAATTTGCACACAAATCTATACACAAGTGTTTGTAGTAGCTCTGTTCACAGTATGGACTAGAAACTACTCAGAGGTCTTTAGCTAGTGAATGGCTAAACAAACTGTGTACATCAATGCGATAGAATACTACTCAAAAATAAAAAAACAAACAAACATACCATTGACACACAGAACAACTTGGAAAAAGGCTGTTTGCTTAGTGAAAGAAGTCATTCTCACAAGGTCATATGCCATAGGATTTTATTATTATGGTATTCTTTAAAGGTACAACTATTCTGATGGAGTACAGATTAGTGGTTGTCAGGGTCAGGGTTTAGGAAAATATATTATAGTGGGATGGTATGAGAGAATTTGGGGAAGTGAGGAAGCGATGGAGTTCTTTATCTGAATGTGATTATCTTCACTACAGATAATGAATCTATATGGGTGTTAAAATTCATTCAGCTGAATTGTCAGACAATAACTATTTTACTGTATAATTTAAAATACTTTTAAATGTAATAAAAACCTGGGGAAAACATGAATGAGAGGACTAAAATCCCAAATAATATAATGTGACTTACTTTTTTAAACTTAATGAAATTTTCCTGGACAAAATATTACACACTTAGGCACTAAGAAAATTTAGATTAATGGATTGTTCAAAAAAGATCGCCATCAAATAAAATGGGCTTTTAAAAAATTAGATGCATATGATGGTGAGGATTACAGATTATTAGTAAGCTTAATATTGATGTCAGTATAATTTCAGGAGAAAAATGAAAGAGCAAACACTGAATTTCAAAGGAAAATTATTGTCAGTTGCGCTTCTGTCTAGTTTACAAATACATATCATAGCAGAACATTCTCAATTTATTTTTGATAAGATTTCTGTGCTAATAGATCCAAGAAATGTGATAGATGAAGGGTACCTACTTAATCTTCATTACTAGAAATGACCCTCGGATAAATCCACAATATTCTAAGACATACAGATTTCCTAGAATACTAGATTCATGTTTTAACACCACAATTTCAATAGAACAAACTAAGCTTCATGTGCATTTACAGTAATGGATTTCTGAAGTTAGCAATATAATTTTAAAAACCAATAGTAATAACCAATCCAAAAGATTGTTGTAAGAAGTAAATTTATTACCAGATTTCAAGTGTGTGATACAGTGTTCATAGAGTATATAGCAAAGGATTAATAAATAGTGTATTTTATGGAATTTTATAGTTTATGAAAATTCCCAATGCTGAGGAAAGTTGTCTGCTCTAGGTTATTCTGTAAGTTATTGAGTTTAAACAAAGTTCAGGGTGTTAGACATTGTGAGAGACATCAGCAATGAAATAATAAATATGGTAGCAACCTATTCCTGAGGTGCAGGAAACAGAAAAAAATATGATGTTTTATTAAAAAATTTTATGATTATTATCAGGTTTACATTTATAAAAATTAAGGTTACACAAAAATAGATTTATCTTTTACTTTATTAGGATTTTATTTATATATTTTAGAGAAAGAGAGAAAGGTTGAGAGGGAGAGAAAATCTCAGACTCTGTACTGAGCATGGACCCCAAAGTGTGTGTGTCTTCATCTCCTGACTCTGAGATCATGACCCATCAAAACAAGAGTCGGAGGCTTAACCAACTATGCCACCCTGGTGCAATTTTTCAGACTTTAAAGTTGTGAAGTATCTATTAGAAATTTAGGTTAAAAAAGAAAATTATGCAATCTAGGTCATTCTTTTTAAGAACAATTTTGTTATGCTTTTGCATTTTTAAACTAATGATCTTTGGGAAAGAGGGTGATCACACAAGTTGCAGTAGATATAAAAATGTTAGTCTTCACATGTATTTATTATTTAAGCAAATACTCTTAAAAGACTACTATTTGCTAATCTGTTAAATAAGACAGAGACTATTATTGAGGATTAAATGAAGTGAAATAATAATATAAGTTACCTAGTAAAACTTGAATGAAAATAAAAGTTTTAGATGTATAGAATTGGCTACATATCTTGTTATTTATTTTTTATAATAACAATAATACAATGACTGTACACAGATGATCAAGAATCCTGTATCATTTTTAAATTAGGTGATATAAATGTGATTATAAATCCAAATTATTAAATAATATTTTGACAACTCAAATTCAAATAAGTTGTCTAAATCAGAAGCCTATAAAAAATTAATAAAGCAAATAGCTAATAGGTCAGAGTCAGCATTTTTTGTCTAAAAGAGGTCAATTTAGAAGACATATTTATATTCACCTTCACCTCAAATCAGAGATCTCATGATATCCTGAACTTATCAACACAAACACTCCATTAATCTTTATAAACCAGCCAATACTAAATTGTACCATATAGTTACTATGTTTATACCTATGGCTATTCATCTGGTATCATAATGAATCTTGAGAATGAAAGAGAAGGATTTAATGGAATGACCCTGAAAATAATAGTAATTTGTTTAACTAAATTGCTTGTCTCTGATTTTATTACCACCGTCAATTATTTTGGAGTCTTAAATTTTTAACTCTTCCAATTTTTTAAAGCTTTTAAAGAACTATATTTTCTATGTGAACTATACCATAAAAGCACCAATGTAAATTCAGCTCATACTTTTAGTTTTAAAACCTCATTCTAAATTTTTCACTTTGGCAATCAAGACTCAAGAGCAAAGTCAGCTGCTCTCTGTATAGCTTATTTAAAAAAGAATGAGACAAATCTAGAATTAGTTGTCATCCCACTTTCTACCCCCATATTTATGATTTGAATTAAACTACCATCAGTATCTAGCTACTGCACCATTCTGTAACCATAACATGACTATCACTGCACCAGTTACAGAGGATGAAATACTTATATGTGGAATCTAAAAAACAAAACAAATAAATAAGAAGAATGGAAGAGGAGGAGGAGGAGGAGGAGGAGGAGGAGAAAGAAAGGAAGAAGAAGAAGAAGAAGAAGAAGAAGAAGAAGAAGAAGAAGAAGAAGAAGAAGAAGAAAGAAGAAGAAAGAAGAAGAAGGAGAATTTGACCTGTTAATACAGAGAAAAAACTGTTGATTGCCAGAGAGAAGGGGGCTGAAACGATGCTCAAAATGAGTGAAAAAGAGTGGGAGACACTGGCTTTAGGTAGGGAATAAATAGGTCACAGGAATAAATGACAGCACAGAGTATACAGTTGATGATACAATAGTGTTGTATGGTGACACATGGTTGCTATACTTGTGAATATAGCATAATGTATAGAGAAGTTAAAGCACTATGTTATACATCTTAAGCTAATGGAATATTGTATATCACCTTTTTTTTAATAAAAAAAATAAAACAAATAGGAGCAAAAGTGTGATGCCCTTCTCATGGAACTTATGGCCTAGTCAGAGATGGAAACAGTAAACAAATAAATTTTTAAAAAAGGATAAATAATCACAGATTGAGCTATGTGCTTCAAAGAAAAGCAATAATTTTCCAAAGGGAGTATGTTAGAAAAAAACCTGACCAGGCCTCGGTTTAGAGAGTTTAAATGATCTAATATCTTTATTGTAATGGATTCTTAGAAATTAACAAGCTAAAGTCATACTGGATCTGGAAGTGGGGTTAATTCTGTCCTAGCAGGCAATGTGAGCAATGCAATGGCAAAAAGGAAGAAGGAAATGAAGAGAAACTTATCTGGCTGAAGATTTTAGAAGAGAATGGTGAGAAAAAGGTTTAAACCCATAAGGCCTGCTGGGTACTTTTAAGGATATTGGTTTTCATCTTAAGGACAACAGGAAATTATTGAAGGGTTTTAATATTGAAGTTGATAGTAAACCATTACAGGACAATTAATTCATTTACCTTTTTTTATACAAAACAGGCAAGAGATGTTGGTAGCTTATAATAGGAGGCTGTGGACATAGGAAGAAGTGAGCCATTACAAATATTATTCTGTAAAAATATGTGAGTACTATTTGTGTAAGAAAATTTAGTGATATTCAAATAAAGTAATTCTGTTTCTCAAAAAAAAAAATCTGCTTCTTCAAATGTATGAAGGCCACTGAGCTAAGGGGGAAAAAAACTATTTGTATAATTTAAAGAAGTGTGTTGATGTATTGCATTTCTGGAGCACTCCTAGAGCCTTCCCAGGAGTATAGGTAATGATACCAATTGCTTCTTCTTTCCATCAAAGCACAGTTCATAACTTTTGTGGATAGTATGTCTGCCCAAGGTCTAAAGATCTGAAGAGTTAAGTTTAAATTTTGCTATTATTCATATAGTGCTAAGGCTCCTTGAAGTTAACTGTGATAAACTAGCCATTTTAGTGAATGATCTGAACAGTATTCTCAGCAGCACTGGGTGCAAATTTATTCAAATTGACACTAAGGAAGTCATAGATCTCTCATTTGAAACACATAGTATTTTTCTGTGTGCCAAGAAAGTTAAAGAAGATAAAAATTTGTCTAGCAAACCAGCATGAATGCAAAAGCCAATGCACAACTGCAATTTATAAGCTGTTCTTGCATGGTTTGAGATCGGTATATCTACAATATCAGAAGACTGGTTTTTTTGTAATGGATTTTAAGTTATCTGAGAATCTGTGGCTCATAAAGGGGAATGAAATAGGGAGAAAACTTTTGGGAGACAAAGGAAAAGCATTATAATATCAAATGGATCTAGGACAATTGACAGAAGTGATCTGAGAAGAGCTATGTTGTCAATAGGGCTATACTGACTACTTCAATTAATAATCAGTGCAATCCTTGAAGTCAGTATTATTATTATCTCTGTTTTACGGTGGAAAATATTTAGGAAGTAAAGTGATTTGCAAAAATTACAGAATTTGCAATTTATAGAATCTGAATCTGAAGCAGTGATCTCTCTGAATTAAGAATCACTCTGATGTAGGAATGAGTGAGGGGCAGATGGGGCTAGGCAAGGAAAGATAAGGGAAAGGCCCCAGGGTCAACTACCCATTTCAAGAAAACAAAGATAAGCCAGTAAAAACAGAAGAAAATAAACCTGACTTTCTAGCTCTAAAATGTTAGTGAGTATTCCCTTTAATGACTACTGAGAAATCCCAGATGTAGAGAAATGTTATGGAGAGAAGGGAACACCTTGTTTGTGCTCATGTTACTCACAAAAGAAACAACTTGTTTGTTACAAATCCACTATATTTGTTTTAAATATAGACATATTTACAAATCTGCCCTGATACTGACAAGAAATTTACCAAGTCCCCTGGTCAGTTTCCCATAAAAGACCAAAAAAGCCCTCAATGGAAACCCTGTCAAGGCTCTTCTTGCTTTTCAGAGCTTTTCTGTATCTCTGCTTAATAAACTACTATAGCTTTGCTCACTCTCTGTTGTCCACAGGATTCATTCTTTGACTCCGTGAGACAAGAACCAAGCTCTCCCATATCAATTGTACTAAACCATCCTTCCACCTGCTCAAGGGTTCATCAGAAAGCCAACCCTAGAAAATGTCCCTGCAAAATGGAGATTCTCATTCTGGAATATGGAGAATGAAATAATACTTTGTACTTCCTTTTTGATTTAAAAATATAAGGTTAAATACTGTAATTTGTTAAATGAAGAGCATCTACATTTCATCAGCTTCCTGCTATTCTTATTTACGTTATGCTTTAAAGTAGTAGTAAGAATTATTGGGTCAGTGAAAAAAGAAGAAAAACAACACTTCCTAAAAGGAGATACCTCAGACTGACCACTGATTGCAGTCAGAAACTGAAATCCTAAAGCAAAACTTAGTAATTCTGATATTTCAAGGAAACAAAAAATAAAAAGATGGCACTGTTCTATGCCTTGGAATAAGAGTCTGTGTTGAGAACATTTATTTGACATCAAACACCAAAATGAAACTGAAAGCAAAATAAAACAAAATGAGTGGCAGGAGGGAGGCATTCAGATATTTGTTTAAAGTAGGACAAATTAGGATTCCCTGACAAAGCAAATATAGCTCAAAAATCTGTAATTTCTCTTACCAACTGGATAAAAGCACATATCTTATGCAATAGTGAAAAATCCCCATTATCTGATGGTTGTTTTTCACTGAAGTCATGTTTCACCAGCTCTTTATTTTGATCCATACCAGGGTAAGCTTATCAATTGGTCCTTTATCTGCTGACTTGATTTCATTTTTTCTTCATTTTCCACCTCTTAATCTTCCCGCAACCCCTACCTGCTCACCAAATGCATGTTTAGACTACAAAATTAGTTCATTCCACTTCTTGCATTTTTTAAAAGATTTTATTATTTATTTATTTATTTATTTATTTATTCATTTATTTATTTATTTATGAGAGAGAGAGAGGCAGAGACACAGGTAGAGGGAGAAGCAGGCTCCATGCAGGGAGCCCGACGTGGGACTCAATCCTGGGTCCCTAGGATCACACCCTGGGCTGAAGGCAGCACTAAACCGCTGAGCCACCCAGGCTGCCCTACTTCTTGCATTTTGGATATTTCCTTTCATTCAGTTTGAATGTTCACCTCTCCTTTTTCATCCAACTTTAACACACTTCTAATATTCAAACTGACCTTTTCAGAAAATGACTTTTTCAGAAAAGCTTTTTGGATTAATCCTGAAGGAGTGAAGTTAACTTTTATGGCTATTCTAAACTATAGGATTATGCTTAGAAGAAACAAATTAGACCAATAGATATGACACATTTCTTTCTTCTTCCAGCCCTACCAACTACAGGCCCTACAACTTGAGAAAATTTGCATATCTGAGTACCAGTTCACATGCACACACACACACATCTACAACACACATACATGTATGCACACACAAATAATATAGATACAAATATATAGAAGCCTGAGAAAGTAGTCTGATTATATTTGTTTTTAAGCAGTAATTAAATAACTGTTATCCATGAAAAATGTGTCATTGACAACTTAATCACGCTAATAGTTATTGAGTTCATGGAAAGCCAGTAGTAAAGCAGACATGGAATACATCCTTCTTAAAACCGGTTGCAAAAGGTTAGTTTATGGTAAGAAGTCAAATTAATCTTTGATAGAAATTAAAAGAGTGATTAGCCTTGGAGGTTGAAGGATAAGTGTGAAAATGAACTAGATATATTATATATCTTGACCCTGTTGGTGGTTAAGTAAATTCATCAACTTTTGTACTTTACTAAATATAACTATTCTTCAATAAATGTTTTAAAGTATGAAACAAATCTGTGGGATATATATACTATCAAATATATATACTATAAAATATATATATAATCTCCAACAATATCTAGGTAAATTGCACATTTCCCCCAAGCCTTTCTTGAAAATTATATTTTGCCCTCCTTCTAGCAAAGTTATTGCAACAGAATTATTCTATAAAGTCATCACAGGGGCCACCTGGGTTGCTCAGTGGTGGAGTGTCTGCCTTTGGCTCAGGTCCTGATCCTGGGGTCTTGGGGATCAGTCCTGCATTGGGCTCCCTGCAGGGAGTCTGTTTCTCCCTCTGCCTATATTTCTACCTCTCTCTCTCTCTGTTTCTTATGAATAAGTAAATACAATCTAAAAAAAGTTGTCACAGAAAATGCCATTTATAATGTATTAATATCTCAAAAATAAAATCATTGTCAATAATAACTGTCCTATTAGGTCATGCCAAAGACAATTATGCCATTATTTTATTTCTCTCCCATCCTTTTTCCTCAAGCTGTACATACAAGCTGAGAGCAATATAATTTTACCCAAGTGGGAAATGAGCTATTTTTTATTTTATTTTATTTTATTTTATTTTATTTTATTTTATTATTTTATTTCATTATTTTATATTTATTTGTTTAAAGATTGTATTTATTTATTTATTCATGAGAGACATACACAGAGATAGAGGAAGAGACAGGCAGAGGGAGAAGCAGGCTCCAGGCAGGGAGCCTGACGTGGGACTCGATCTGGGGTCTCCAGGATCACAGCCTGGGCTGAAGGTAGGGTTAAACTGCTGAACGACTCAGGCTGCCAGGAAATGAACTTTTTTAATAAGCTAAGTGTGCATCACATTTATATTGAATATTTACTAAAAGCAGAGGCAAATCCAAATGTTGGGATTTGAAGCTCATATAAATGCAAAGGTGGAGGTTACTTTAAAAAGTGAGCAACTTCATGAGTAATTATTTATAGCGAAAATATACACTGAGAACAGATCGGTTACAAATTTTTAAAACATTAATATCAAAATGACATTACTAAAAATAATTAATTGCTTGACAACTAAAAGTAAATAATTTTCTAGATTTTTCATGCATTTGACAAAATATTGTGACCTCACCTTTTTTTGGCGGGGGCAAGGAGATTGATTCTTGTCTCTAATGCTAGCGGTTTACTAAATTGTTTTTCTTATTATTTAGAGCTTAGGAATTTTCCTTTCATTTCACAACTTATTTGTAATCTTAGTCACATTTTTTTGTGAAATTGGGAATAAAATTTAAACTGTGCTGGGTATACAAGCTGTAAAATGTTAAAGCATTTCCAGTGTTCTTGTGCATTTGCTTATTTTACATATTTTTGAATTGATACTCATTAACCAGTTTATTGTCATTATGCACAGTGACCTGGCATATTCGAGTTTTAGCTTACTTTCATTGATTGATGCATTTCATTTCATATAAGCAAGAGTTTTAAATGTTTCCCAAATGTTCATATGATCCACCCTCTTAATTAATCAAACAATGCAAAAGTTTTTATTTCTCATTCAGATTTTATCTCCTCCTTTTTTCTATTTATTTGTTTATTTATTATAAAAGTTTTATTTATTTATTCATGAGAGACACACAAAGAGAGGCAGAGACACAAGCAGAGGGAGAAGCAGGCTCTCTGCAGAGAGCCTGATGTAGGACTTGATCTCAAGACCCTGGGATCGTGACCTGAGCCACTCAGGTGCCCTTTATCTCCTCCTCTTAATGAGTTACTGAAATGATAATATTTGTTATTTTATTTAAAAAAATATATTCTTATTTATCTTTATTCTGTTTTTCAAAATCTATTCCTTTAACTGACTTTTCACTATTAATATGTACTTAACACATTGATAGAAAGTTTTATTTTCTTCATATGTCCAAATCAGAAGTTAATAATTTTTCACTTGTTTTATTCTAGTGCCTCAAAATACCTTTTAAAAATGCAGTTAAAATATCTTATCTATCTTAATAGATAATGCATATCCACTGAGAAAAAAAAAGAATATGGCACTTCTTATAATTGTATATGCTATATGATCAAGTATATTTATAACAGATAAGTATTTCCATTTTCAATGGCATCAATGAAAACCAAATTCACTGCTTATAATTTTGCATATCTGAAAATAGAATTTCCATAGACAAACTTCCAGCTCCATGTATTTCAAATTCTGTTTCTCATATACCATTCACATACTCCAGAGTATATCAAAGTAACACATCTGGCTTTGCATCTTTCCATTTTGAT
Organism: Canis lupus baileyi; assembly: GCF_048164855.1. Taxonomy (NCBI): domain Eukaryota; kingdom Metazoa; phylum Chordata; class Mammalia; order Carnivora; family Canidae; genus Canis; species Canis lupus. The sequence continues at coordinate 44,362 of NW_027326517.1, forward strand.
GCTGGCTGAATCAGCAGAATGAGAAGTCATTCCTGAAAGTCATTTTAATACCAGGATGACTAGGAATAAAAATCATACAGGAAACTGACTGAAGCAAATGAGTACATTCTACAAAACTTAGCCTAAATATATCAGCAAGTGAGTTTCTCTTAGCTAGATCATAAAAGTGCTTATAGCCTCTCCAAGTCACCCAACAAGAAGAGCAGTAAGATGTGCAATACAATGGAAGTCAGAGTGAAAAGAGGTAGCAGTCTTAACTGTGATTAAAATATCTTTTGCTTTGCAAATTTTATAAAAATATAACTTTGAGGACACATTTATAGGCTTCCTCTTATTACTTCAAGAGCATTTTTTTTTCAGGGTTTCTGAAGCTTAAAAGTCACTAGCTTTATGCTTAATCTGCTTGTGACTGTAGGAGGGATCAATGAAACCCCTTGCCTCATTTCTGTTATGTTTTTCTGTTAATTTACACTTTTAAATGATATTCAACAATTTACCAATCTTGCATATTTTTAAACTGTAGTAGCCTTTAAATCTGTGCTTATTTTCTGGGGCACCTGGGTGGCTCAGTGGTTGAGTGGTCTGCCTTTGGCTCAGGTCATGATCCTGGGGTCCTGGGGTTGAGTCCTGCATCAGGCACCCCACAGTGAGTCTGCTTCTCCCTCTGCTTGTCTCTGCCACTCTCTCTCCCTCTCATCAATCAACAATCAGTCAACCAATCGGTGCTTATTTTCTGTTCTCTACTCATTTTTACTATTTTAATTTGACCCTTTTGGTTATCATCTACCTTATCATCTATTCATTTTCCAATTAATGGCTACAGCTCCTGTTCCTTATCTGCTCAATTTTGTTTCATACATGTTGTCATTATCAAGATTTCAAATCATATCAAGACCTTCCAATTTATGTCATATTCCTGCCTTGCTCATACCCCTTTAATGTTCTCCATGGTCTACTGAATTAGTTATAAACTCCTGAGCCAGCTTTCAAGGCTACCTACAATTTTGCTTTATTCTATCTTTGCAAAAAATAATAATAAACAGTTTAGCAAAGAATACATATTTCTATAACTACAAGTAGTTCATACTTTGACACCAATGCTTATTGACTACTTCATGATCTCTAATCTTTAGCATAGAAATGTACAGGTATTCAATTTTTGTTGAAATAAAGTGAAAGACAGCAACATATTGGACTGATGTAGACACAATGAACTTTCAAATAGAATCTCTCTCTAAAAGTTGTATTTTACATTAGCTAAGGTCTAGACATTTTTAGATAAGAAATATACTAACCTAGGTTCACAAGTGATCTAATTTTATCAACTTTTTAGAAAAAGATTTTATCTGTTTGAGAGAGAAAAAGAGAGACAGAGCATCAGCATGAGCATGAGCATGAGCAGGGAGAAGGAAGCAGAGGAGAGGGAGAAGCAGATTACCTGTTGAGGTCTATGTGGACCTCCATCCCAGGACCTCGAGATCATTACTCGAGCTGAAGACAGATGCTCAAACTACTGAGACACCCAGCGGCCCCACACTTTACTAACTTTTAATGCCTATTTACAATGATCAGTACTGCACAGTTGTCTTTTATTTTCATATCACATGTAGTTTAGGATCTACAAATGATTTTAGCATCCTTTTTCCTTTATACTGTTTTGAGAAAATTAGTCACTCTCTGTATCAGTCAAAACTCATTCTGGGAAGTATAGCTACTAATCTATTTTAATTGACAATATTTATTATAGGTAATAGACCTTACACAAATGTGAGCAAAACTGGAGAAATAAAGTTCTGGATGAGAGGATGAGAGGATCAGAAAGTCACTAACCAATTTACCAGAAGCAATAGTGCAGGAGCACAAAGTGAATAATAAGAAATATCAAAGGAACCAAGGACATCCGGTGCCAAAATGGAACTAAAAAGAGGTATTTCTGGAACGTTCTATAGTAAGCTCTTGTACTATGTAGTTACCATCACTATGGACCTGAGACTACTCTTGGTCAGGAGGAAGAGCTGAATGTGGAGTGGAGAATAATGGACAACTTAGGGCCTTTTATTTGTCTGACCACAAGATAATTCAATTTTAGCATCGACTATAATAATACAGATTTTTCTCCATCTCACTCACTAAGTCGTCCTACTATTGACTTAAAAATCCACAGACTTTTAATTTTATTTAATCTATTTTTCATGGCAAAATATCTTTTTCTTTATTCTACTCAATCCATGATCATATCATGATATATATATATATATAAATATATATCATATAAATATCGTGTATACACTCATAATATCCATAAATTCATGATATATCTGTATTTATTTTTATATCTTCAGTAGAAGTTGTATTGTCTTAAATGGCACTGTGGTGTGTATTTTATTAAAATCTATTCTTTTTTTTTATTTATTTTACCATTTCATTTATTGGTGTTCAATTTGCCAACATACAGAATAACACCCAGTGCTCATCCCGTCAAGTGCCCCCCTCAGTGCCCGTCACCCTTAAAATCTATTCTGCTCGGCACACAGTGAGCCCTCTCAATCTAGAAATATGTATATTAAAAAAAAAAGGAGTTGTCTTGCATAATCTCATTATGCCTATAATAATTTGTGTGTGTGTATTCTCATCTCTATTCCTAAAACTCTTTTTTTTAAGTTTTTTTTTAATTTTTATTTATTTATGATAGTCACACACACACACACACAGAGAGAGAGAGGCAGAGACACAGGCAGAGGGAGAAGCAGGCTCCATGCACCAGGAGCCCGATGTGGGATTCGATCCCGGGTCTCCAGGATCGCGCCCTGGGCCAAAGGCAGGCGCTAAACCGCTGCGCCACCCAGGGATCCAGATATTCCTAAAACTCTTATCTCTCATCTGTAGACAAATTTTAAGTTTATTTTCCAGGAAATTATTCATTTAATTGATTTTGAAATTCAATTGAGGTTATTTTTGTGAATTATAGTCTCATGCTTTTTTCCCCTAGGTAACATATCTTTGAAATAATTTTACATGTTCTCCTGAGTTTATGAATTTATTTTAGAGAAAAATATATTTATCTGCCAAACAAAGCAATTTAGTAATCAGCATAAAGTGTTTATGTATCTACTTAATATACATAGATACTAATTGCATGGTTTGTAGGAAGAAACATTTAGTTCAAAATGTGGTTAATTGTCATTTTTTTTAATTCTGTCTTTTCAAACATGCTTCAAATGATATGTCTAGTAGCTAATGATTATCTTCTAAAATATAACTTGAAAATTACTTTTGTTTGAAATATCTGGTTTTTTAAAAATGTTTAATATAAATTTTACTCTAAGAAATATAACTATTTTATTTTAATTTTTTAAAAAAAGATTTTATTTATTTATTCATGAGAGACACACAGAGAGAGGCAGAGGCATAGGCAGAGGGAGAAGCAGGATCCATGCAGGGAGCCCGACGTGGGACTGGATCCCTGGTCTCCAGGATCAGGCCCTGGGCTGAAGGTGGCGCTAAATCGCTGAGCCACCAGGGCTGCCCAAAGTATAACTATTTTAATGATCTTTTTTTCTAGATTACCATCTCTAAATTATAATGTCATAGAACCATGAAGATAGGATGCACTTTAGTTTTTCATTCATTCAGTTTATACTTATTGTTCAGTCATTGTAATGTAAACACTGAGCTAAGCATTCAGGAAAGAAACAAAAGATAATTCCTACCCTTTAAAAGCTCTCCATATAGCAATGAAATGAGGCAAGTTAGTATCACTTGTAATACAGTGAGATGAGTGCTATAAATTCAGAAAAGGGGAATAACTTAGAATGTGGGAAGGTATAATGTATTTTTATATTGCAGACCCACAGCAACAGAATTTGGAGAGTTCTGTTTCCAGAAATTTATTTTGGGAACAATAATGCATATGTTTCTACCTTTTCAATTCCTGACATTCAGGTCCCTGATCTCATACTTTTATAGTATCCTTCTCCATTTCTCTTTATCCCCTCACATTTCAATAACTTTTTCATTAATTTTATTCTTAATTTCTAGAAGATATTCCAGATTTTTGGAAAGAAAATCTTGCCTTTGTAATGCCACATTTTGGGAAAGTGTGTCACATTTGTGTGACAATTGTCTCACATCCCTTTTCTCAAGTCTCTCTAAAAGTCCTTTTGCTAAAAGGTAGGAAATTTGGAATCACCAACTCTGAAAAATGAGGAAATAAGGTAAAGATTCTCTTAATATTATTTTTAAAAGATTTTTATGTATTTATTTGACAGAAAGAGAGAGAACACAAGCAGGGGGAGCAGCAGAGAGAGAGAGAGAAGGAGATCCCCATTGAGGAGGGAGCCTGATGTAGGACTCAATCCCAGGACCCTGGGATCATGACCTGAGCCAAAGGCAGATGCTTAACCAACTAAGCCACAAAGGTGCCACTCTTTTAATATTCTTCATGCTGGAAAAAAATTTTCCCAATGAGAAGATAAAATTGGAGAGTGAAATAAATATTCCAAATTGTGATAATCGCTAAATACAAGGGAGGGCATATGAATCTTAATGACTCTATTATGTGTACTACTTTATGTGTGTTAATGTGTTAGGTCATTTAATTCTAACTACAGTCTGATGAACTTTGCATTACCAAAAATTGCTGGGCAACAATCATATCATATGTGTAATTCTGTACATCTGATCTTAGATTTAGAGGAAACTATGGTGCTCAAAATCAATTTTGTGTTACCACACTTAGGATTATGATAGTAACTACATTTAAATTGCTATGTTTTAATCAATTAATTTTTCCCCCTTCTCCCTCCAACACACACACACACATATACACACACAATTCATACTTAGTTTAGTTAAGGATTCAAGTGTATGACTAATGAACTGAGCGTATTAGTTAAATCCTACTTATCCTTTATGTCTTCCAGGAAGTCTACTCTGAACCCAGAAGTTCAGAGGGGCCAGCTACATAATTTGTGTAAATGAAAATAAAAACATGAGGAGTCTACGGCCATACCACCCTGAACGGGCCCGATCTCGTCTTATCTCGGAAAAACATGAGGCCTCATGGTCAAAAATCATTAAAACTTTAAGAAAATGACAGCAAAGTATTAATTCAAATACAGGGTTTTGTTTGACTGTACATATTGCATGTTCATAAAGATGGCTGAGTCCAGATTAAATACTTCTTTTTAGTTAATTTATGGTAAGGTGATCTAGTATATCTGTTACTTCTTGTACTAGTTTGCTAGGGCTGCCATAACACAGTACGATAGACTGTGGCTTGAACAATAGGAATTTTTTCTCTTCTACCTGTGTCCAAATCTCCTTTTATTGTAAGATTAATAGTCATATTGAATAAAATCTGATTCTAATAACCTCATTTTAACTTAATTACCTCTTTAAAAACCTCATCTCCAAATACAGTCACATTTTGAGGTTCTAATATATGTATCTTACGATAACACAATTCAGCTCCTGAACAACTCTGTTACAGATAATAGACTCTCTCAGGGCAGTGGTTCTGTTATTTATCACAGTAAATTCCGCATCTATCATATTCAATGGGAAAAAAGTAAACCTGCAATAAATATTTGGTAATTGAAAAAATTGATAAGGGAATCAGTGCCAGTGTATATAGCAGAGATTTTTATGGTCCGTTGTCATAGGCATTTCAAGCTTCAGAACTGAGGTTCCTGAGACTGAGTGAGCATTTTCTAAGACTGTAAAAAGAAAAAAAAAGTACTGGACTTGTAATTGTAAATTTCATGAGATAAGTCATTACCCACAGTTTTGTTTGAATTTTTGTCTGTATCTATATGGAATGTCAGGTAAAATATAGTAATTAAACAATTCTTTTAAAAACAAAGATTGGTACTTTAGAAAGCTTATTTTTAAATATACTCAACTTACAAAAAACATATGGTAAAATAGTCAAGGTTTTGAAAATTATTTTTAAGTGGAAATGCTAACTGATTTAGCATTTTACTTTGGGTTAATAGATAATTTTATTACTTTAGAAATAAAGGTGAATTTTATAACTTCATTCAAAGTTTAGTTCTAATTTATTAGTTACCAAATACTGCTGAAATATCAAAATCTCACTAGAGCATGTGATTTAATTTCATGAAATATTGGGTCAAATGTATTACAAAGATTCATCTGCATATAAAAGACATTAGGCAACTAGATTGAAGACACTCATAAACACAATCTACATAATCTGAAAAATGGTGTGCTCTAAACTGAATGAGGTAGACATTCTTTAAAGTAATAGACTTTAACTTTATTCTGCTAACAAAGTAACTAAAACCTATGAGATAGATGTTAAAATTAGAAATCAATTAACTTGTACATAGGTCCAAATTGAAAATTCTCCTGGAATTAAGGACAAAAATAATATTTTAAGTAACTTTGTCTCTACTAGATTCTCTTGGGCCTTTTGAAAATATCATTCTCAAGTTTTTCTTATTTTTTGAGATAAAAATAGTATTCAACTGTTGTTCCTTCTTATTTTCTCTAGCTGTTTAGTTAGAACCATGACTGGGCCAAGATGCACAAATCTGAAAGGATACTGAAGTGAACTAAGCCCCAAAATTCCATAAATAGAAACTGCTAATCCATCCCTCTGTTTTTACTCAATGTGACCTTGGTTCTTCCCATAGGGAAGAAAATAAATATCTCCTTTCTGGTCCAGGAAAAGATCTAGGTCCAACTCTTCTTTTACCTGTTTGCTTCTTCAAAATAAACAATTGTAAATGTGTTATTCTGAGGATTCTAAATACAAATTTCATAAAGAAAATATAATAAAAATGACATTTTGTAATTATAATAGAATATAACTGGAAAACAAGGAAAAAAGCACTGAAAATATTAGTGCCAAGTTTAATGAATTTTTCCTTAAAGATGTGTAAGATCCCAAGGCATCCATTTTGCTATAAGTCAGTCTTTCTTCCATATTATTGTGTCACCCTCATTTCTCAATACTTGCTTTATCCATTTTAAGCACATATTTTCTCTGATATAGTTTATGCTCTGATAAGCTGTTTTAAATCTAGGTTTTATGTTTTAATATTTTGTTATTATTGTTTTCTTTCATTTTTAATTTGTATATAATTAAGTGCAATTATTTTAAGATTCACAATGTATGTGGTGGAAGAAAATATTTGAGATAGTATCACAAATTTAATTTTGGAACAAATCTTTGTAATTAGTAATAATTTTCAATAATAATCACTATTCATTTTAGGAAGAAATAATTCTGAGGTATGAAATGAGCTTTCAAAAAAACAATACAGTAGTAATTAGACATAGTAAGAAATTGTTTATTCCTCTTAACTGATAACTGTCACTGGAAATTCCCTGGAATATTTGTTTTAAAATACATTAAATTTTGAAATATAGAGAGGGTTTATGGGTTAATTGAATTAACTTATTATTATTATTATTGCAAATGGCATATCTATTAAGCTTGTGCTAAATGTATGAATAATACATTTAACATTCTAATAGTTTTACATAAACTTTTGTAAATGCACATTTAAACCATTATATAATTTACTAAGAACAGCTACTCTCCTCTAAAATTATAAAATCTTCCATCAGTTGACTTTTGAGGGCTCACATTGCTATAACTGTAATTGTGATAAACTATACATATTGGTACTTTAAAGTACAGTTCAGAATCAAAATCAATTGCATATAATTTTGCACATTTTAAACAAAGAGATTGATAAATTAATTCAGATTTTCAAATCATAGCTCAAGTACATAAAATATAATTTTTAAAATATCATTGCTCATTTCTATTGCAAAGATTTTATAGTCTTAATTATTGCAAATCTGAAACATCTGGTAAATTATCATTTTGTTCATTAGAGAACACTGGGAAAAGTTATTGTTATACTTGTTTTTGGCATGTTTTAAGACGGTTAAATTTCATGGTTACTTCTCATAGTCATTGGGACCATATGCTGTAATTATCCAAGTGAGGTCATCTAAAGGTGAGAAAAGTAAAATTCTATACCAAAATATTTCATGAGAACTTCTTGTACAATGTTTGAAGTGCTGTTAATCAGAGTAGGGAAAGTCAGGATCCATAACAACTCGAATTGGATTAGTTGCTTTCACAGTTTTTTTTTTTTTAAACAGATAAAGGAATATGCTTTTTATCCTTACCCAGGATCAAATGTGAAAAAGAGAAGGCACATACTAGATGAATAACTTCTAGGAC
>NW_027326518.1:0-50320 GCF_048164855.1 Canis lupus baileyi
GTCATTTGTATAGCTTATATGGAAAAATGTGTTTTCGTTCTTTGCTCACTTTTAAATTAGTGATAGCTTAAGACAATTGTCTTTTTGTTGTTGAGTTGTAGGAGTTGTTCTTTATATATTCTGGATATTAACCCGCTATTCAGATACATAGTTTGCAAATATATCTTCTCATTCTATGGATTGTCTTTTTACTCTCTTAATAGTGTCCTTTGATGCACAGAAGTTTTAAATTTCATCAAAGTTCAATTTGTTTTTGTTGCCTGTGCTTTTGGTTTCATTTATGAAACCATAGTTAAATTCAAGGTCATGAAGATTTGCCCCTGTGTTCTAAGTTTTTTATAGTTTTGGGACTTTGATCTATTTTGAGGCAATTTTTATATATGATATAAGTAAGGATCCAACTTTATTCTCTTGCATGTGGAGATTGGTTTTCCTGGATTCTTTTTGTTAAAGAGACTTTTCTTTCCCCATTGAATGGTCTTGACAGCCTTGTCTAAACTCAATTATCCTTAGATATAAGGGTTTATTTCCCGGCTCTCTATTCTGTTACACTGGTAACAGTGTCTGTCTTTAGGTCAGTACCAACTATTTGCTTACTGTAACTTTGTAGTAAGTTTTGAAATTGGGAGTGAGTCTTCGAACTTTGTTCTTCTTTTTCAAGCTTGGCTATTGAGGGTCTTGCGTTTTCAGGTGGGCTTCTCCATTTCTGCAAAAACACTGTTGGGATTTTGATAGGGATTGCATTGAGTCTGTAGATCGCTTTGGGCCTTATGGACTTGATAGCAATATTTAAGTCTTCCTTACAACAATAACCAGTCTTCCAGACTGGGAACACAGGATATCTTTCCGTTTATTTAGGTCTTCTTTAATTTCTTTCAACATGATTTATAGTTTTTATTGTATGTGTTCTTACATGGTTAAATTTGCTCCTAAGTGATTTTTTTTTTTTGATGCTATTGTAAACAGCAATAAATTTTTAAATTTTCATTTAGGATTGTTGGTTGGTAATATATAGAAATACAACTGATTTTTGTGTGTTGATGTTGGATCCTCTAAATTTGCTGAATTCACTTGTTAGCTCTGACAATCTTTTGATGGATTCTTTAGGCTTTCCTATATGTATAATTATGATCATGTCATCTGCAAATAGAGATAATTTTATTTCTTGCTTTCCAAGTGGGATGCCTCATTTCTTTTTCTTACCTAATTTCTCTAGTTAGCACTTCTAGTGCTAAGTTGAATAGAGGTGGGGAAAATGGGCATCCTCCCCTAGTTCTGATCTTAGGTGGAATGTTTTCGGTCTTTCACTATGATATGATGTTAGGTGTGTGTTTTTATATATGGCCTTTATTATGTTGAGGAAGTTCTTTTCTGTTCTTAGTTTATTGAATACTTTTATCATTGAAGGGTATTGGATTTTGTCACATGCTTTTTCCATATCAGTTGAAATGATTGGATGGGTTTTTTCCTTCAGTCTATTAATGTGGTGTATTACATTGGTTAATTTTCTTATATTGACCCATGTGATATTGTGGTTTATAAGAAATACATATTTGGCCATTCAGATGACCAAAGTAATATTTCTCATATGTATTTGGTCTTTGTTCACAGTTCCTGGCTCACAGTTCCTCCTAAAACCCTTGGAATTTCCTGAGTGATAAGAGCAATGGGAGCATCTTTTGTTGTATTATTTGGTCTCCGTCCTCAGTTCATGAAAATGCTTCAGAGCCATAAAGGTGAAATGGGGGTCTTGTTATTTTATAATAAGCCCCTTTCCACCACAACTGGGTTTATGTTACTGAGGTGACTTTTGGAAAGCACCTAAGAATGGGGGCTGGTTGCCAGGGGAACCAACCATGAATAGAAGGTTGGAATTTTCCCATACTTTAATTTCCAGGGAAGGGAGAGGGGCTGGAGGTTGAATCAGTCAACGGTGGCTAGTGATTTCACCAATCATTCCTATGCACTGAACCCTCCATAAATACCCAAAGAGACAGGCCTCAGAGAGCTTCCAGTTTGGTGATGGTGTGGAGGTTTAGGGAGAGTGGCATGCTCAGAGCATAGAAACTCTGGGCACTTTCCCCATACCTTCCCAGGGCATCTTTTCCATCTGGCTTTCCTAACTTATATCCTTTTATAAGTAAAGCAGTAATCTGGTAAGTAAAATGTTTTTCTGAGTTCTGTGAGCCAGTCTCAAATTAATTGAACCCAGGAGGGGATCATTGGAACCTCTGATCTATAGCCAGTCAGAAGCATAGGTGATGACTTTGGCTTGCAGTTGGCAGCTGAAGTTGGCTGGGGAGGGGAGCAGTCTTATAAGACTGATACCTTAACCCATGGAATCTGATGCTACTACCTCCTGGTGGATAGTGTCAGAACTGAGTTGAATTATTGGATACTCAGCAGGTGTCTGAAAATTGCTCGTTGGTGTGGGGGACCTTCCGCTGCATCCCCCCAACACACCCACACATTGGAATTGGTACCAGAACTCTATTTAAACAACCCTTGCATTTCTGGGATAAATCTCACTTGGTCATGGTGAATAATCCTTTTAACATGCTACTGTATTCAGTTTGTTGGCATCTATATTCATAAGGAATGTTGGTCTGTAGTTTTCTTGTGGTGTCTTTGCTTTTGGTATCAGGGTAATACTAGTGTTATGGAATGAGTTAGGAAATACTCCCTTCAATTTTTTGGAACAATTATTAGCATTAATTGTTCTTTTAAATGGTTGGTAGGGACGCCTGGGTGGCTCAGTGGTTGAGCGTCTGCCTTTGGCTCAGGGTGTGACCCAGGATTCCTGGGATCAAGTCCCACATCAGGCTCCTTGCATGGAGCCTGTTTCTCCTCCCTCTGCCTGTGTCTCTGCCTCTCTTTCTGTGTCTCTCATGAATAAATAAACAAAATTTTTAAAAATAAATAAATGAATCAATGAATGGTTGGTTGGTAGAATTCACCAGTAATGCCATCTGGTTTTGGACTTTTCTGTGTTGGGAGATTTTTGATTACTGATTCAATAATCTCTTTACTCGCTATAAGTTTATTCAGAATTTCTCTTTGTTCTTGAGTTAGCATCGATAGCTTATATGTTTCTAGGAATTGGTTCACTTCATCTAGATTATCCAACTTGTTGGCTTAAACAGGTATTCAAAGTATCTTTTATGATCTCTTTTTACTTCTATAATTTCATTAGTAATATTCTCTCTTTCATTTCTGATTTTAGTGAGTCTTTTTTTTTTCCTTAGGAAGTCTGCCTAAAGGTATGTCAATTTTGTTATCTTTTAAAAAAACCCAAGTTTTGGTTTTGTGGATTTTCTCTATTATATTTCTATTCTCCACTTCCCAAATCTTTATTTCCTTCCCTCTGCTAGCTCTGGAATTAGTTTTCTTTTTCAGTTCTTTAAGGTGTATAGTTGGGTTATTGATTGGAGATAATTCTTTCTTAATGTGTGTGATTATAGCTATATATTTCTCTTGTAGCACTGCTTTTGCTCCATCCTGTAAGTTTTGGTGTCTTCTGCTTTCATGTTCATTCACCTCTTAAATATTTTCTAATCTCTCTTGGTGATTTCCTTTTTAATCTATTGATTGTTTAAGAGTGTGCGGTTTAATTTCCACATATTTGTGAGCTTTTCAGTTTTCCTCCTGTTAATGATTTCTAGTTTCATTCCATTGTGATCAGAAAAGATTATGATTTCAGTCTTTTAAAATCTACTAAAACTTGGGGCACCTGGGTGGCTCAGTCAGTTGGGCATCTGCCTTCAGCTCAGGTCATGATCCCAGGGCCCTGGGATTGAGTCCCGCATCAGGCTCCCTGTTCATTGAGCAGTCTGCTTCTCCCTCTCTCCCCCTCCCTCTCCTCTTCCCTGCTCATGCGCTCTCTCTCAAATAAATAAAATCTTAAAAAAAAATTTATTGAAACTCATTTTGTAGCCTAACATGTAATCTGTCCTGGAGAATGTTCCCTGTGCACTTGAGAAGACTATATTCTGCTATTGTTGGGTTGCATGTTCTATATACATCTGTTAGGTCTCATTAGTTATGGTGTTTAATCTTCTATATCCTTATTGACTTTTTTTTTAAAAGATTTTATTTATTTGAGAGAGAGAAAGCAAGAGACAGCATGAGTAGAGGGGAGAGGGAGAAGCAGACTCCTCGATGAGCAGACTCCTGGGAGGGAGCCTGACACAGGGTTGGATCCCAGGGCCCTAGGATCATGACCTAAGCAGAAGGCAGATGCTTAACCCACTGAGCCACCCAGGCACTCCATCCTTATTGATTTTCTATCTAAATATCCTGTCCCTTATTAAAAATGGGGTATTGAAGTCTCTAATTAGTATCGTAGAACTGTTTATTTTTCCCTTCAGTTTTGTCCATTTTTGGTATATATTTGTTTTATCTTCTTTCTAATTCAAGTTTTTTATCAATATAGAAATTCTTTCTTTGTCTCTTGTAATCTTTTTTGACTGGAAGTCTATTTTGTCTGACACTTGTATGACCATCCCATCCCCCTCTTGGTTACTGTTTAAATGAAGTACATTTTTCTGTCCTTTCACTTTCAACTTATTTGTGACTTTGTATCTAAAGCGAGTCTCTTGTAGATAGCATCTACATGGATCCTGTTATCTCCTTTAAGCTTTAAAGTGCTTGGATCCATTCTTGTCATAGAAAGCTCAGGAAATACATGATGATAAGTACCATGATTGCCACAGTCAGTTTTGCACAGTCCACTCCAATATCTGCCTACTTGACAATTTCAGAGATGGCCAATGTATGGTCTCATTTCTCCTTTTCTAACACAAACCCACCAGGTTAGGGAGTCTATTGTCGTCCCATTCTGCAGGTGAGAACAGGTGACAGAGACTATCTGCGGGCATCTAGCTTACTGTCCTCCACTCAGCCTGTGCTGCAGTCTGAACCCTCTCAGCCTCCCTCACCCCTGGACAGACAAGCATAGAGGAGTCATAGGTGCCCTGGTGCTGACACTACATTTGTTTTGCAAGGATGGGCCGAGAGGGAAGGCAGCTCACCCAAGTCACATGGCTGGCCTGTCAGCCTTGCCCATCAGTTTTGCCCATTGGCCTTGCCCGTCCAGCTCTGAAGGTGGTCTTTCAATCCAAGGAGTAAGCTAGTGAAGATTCTCCTACACCCTGGGGTTCTAGGTAGCAGGTATCCCCAGGATTGAGGGTGCTTCATGTCAGATTGCCACCAAGTGCTGAACTCTGGTGCCTGCTGTAATGGAGGGTGCTCAGCCTTGCGTGCTGCTCTGATGCGTCCATGTCGTGATTCGTGATTCTGTCTCTGAGGCCTGGCCCCAGCTCCTAGCTGGTGAGGAAGCCTCCCCTGTGGTCTAGTGTACAGGCATAGGCTCTAAAGGCTCGCATCCAGGTTTAAATGCCACTGGCCCATGTCATCCCTGGGAGAGTGTGAGCAGCCCCTACCTGCTTGCTTGCTGGTAAAAAGGCCCAAGGAGAGGGACAGTGGGCAATGTCCAGGCACAGAGTGGACTGCTCAGACCTTGACTCTCTTGCCCTGTTCACAAGGCTCCCACACAGACCTTTCAGGAAGGTATTAGGATATAAACTTGGGGTCAGGGAGCACTTGTGGGTGGTTCTTGGGGGTGAATCCCCAGCCCTAGTGTGGTGGGAGGACCTAGCTCTTTGCACATGCCAGAAGGGCCTCTCCTCTGTACCTCCGTCTGCCCAACTTCTCTCCCAGGAAGCTACTGCCTGAGGGGTGGTGGTTTCCGCCACCCAGATGGGGCTGTCACAGCATCTTCATGTGCATTAGTGTTGCTGGCTCCAGTCAAGCTCCAAAACTGATGCCAATTTAAATGTCAGTTGCTTTGAGGATGGTCGGCTGCCTCCCCGGAAGGAGCTAACAGCTACACAGCTGAGTCTTATGCCAGACTCTGAACTCTTGTGTGTCTATGCTGCGTTTCTTTTCCCTGAAGGGCTTATTTCCAAGAGTCCATGTGTGAATGCACGCACACAGGCACATGCTTATTTCTACTTTCATGTCTCTGTCTTGTCACCCATCAGACATGTGACCTTGAGTGAGGCCCTGGACCTCAAAGTTCTGATGTTGGCATCTGCAACATGGGGGTATAGAGCGTGCGTGGAGAGGTCACGTGAGGGTGAAACTGGGTGCACGAGATATAGCACAGTAAGGCCCTCAGGGTCATCATGTGACAGGAATAACAACTGTTGTGATGTGAGGGCTCTGGCATGTGTGCTGTGTGCTTCAGGTGTTGTCAGCGCATGGGCTCTGTGCCACATGCAGGAGCCGGTCTGGACCCGTGCATCTGTTGCTGACCAGCCTGTGTCTTATTTCCAGTTCAGGACCTCAAGGGGCTTGGCTATGAGAAAGGGAAGCCTGTAGGTCTGGTGGGTGTCACGGAGCTGTCAGATGCCCAGAAGAAGCAGCTGAAGGAGCAACAGGAGGTAAGTCTGTGGGGTAGAGCAGACAGGCTCCAGAGGGGCTGGTGGAGTATTGTCCCCTGCCTCGTCTCACAGTTCCACGGTCATGTCATATTCTTTCTGAGCTTCTCTGCATTGAGTGGATCCATTTCAGGGGAGAGGTCCTTGGGCAGGCATGTCCCTGTCGGCCCCATCCCACCTCCCAAAGGCCTTCCCCAGCCTGCATTGAACCCAGAGTTGAGGCCTTCTCACACTGCCTGGGCAGTCCCTAGGCTGGTGCTCTGCAGCTGCACCCCACCCAACGCAATTGTGGGCTATTCCTGACTAGGTAGGCTCCATTTTAGTTTTCTGTCCACTATCCTCCAACATCCGGTACAGGATAGGCCTGGCTAGCACTGGGTGCCCTGAACCATGTGACATATACTCATTTGATGTTGGGCTGTGTTGGAGTGAGAGCTTGCTTTGCTTCTCTGCTGCTTTCCTGGGGAACTACAGGTATCCGTCTGTTGGTCCTTGAGGACAGCTCACCCCAGTCATCACCTTCAGGCTGGTAGCTGTGCCACCTCAGCCTCAACCCTTCCGTGGTCAGGGGCCTGCGGTACCCTCATTTGGTCCATAACAAGGGTATCCAGGACATGCTGTGCTCCAGGCCAGACTGGGTGAAAACAGAGAAGAGTTCTCCTTGCTCAGCACAGGGATTCAAAGAACCCAGGGCATGCGCTGAAACAAGACTTTGTATCTTCTTGAGCACTTGCTCCAAGCCTTGCTCATGTGTCTGTCCTAGGGAGGGCAGAAAGCGGGAAGGATGAGGGCACCTGACACGCATAGGTAAGGCAAAGGGGCCAGCCCCTTGCACATGTGGTACGTGGCATTGCTCACTGGTATGTGCCGCCCACAGATGCAGCAGATGTATGACATGATCATGCAGCACAAGCGTGCGATGCAGGACATGCAGCTCTTGTGGGAGAAGGCCCTGCAGCAGCATCAGCATGGTTACGACAGTGATGAGGAGGTGGACAGTGAGCTGGGCACTTGGGAACACCAGCTGCGGCGCATGGAGATGGACAAGACTCGGGGTATACCAAGGAGCACCTTGTGGGTGGAGTGAGAGGGTACCTGGGTGAGGCCATGCCCTCTGCACCACAGGCTCAGGAAGCCTCACTCACCTGCTTGGAAAGGCACCTGGAGGCACCACCTGCCCAACTTGTATGGCCTTGAGCAAGAGACTTGGCTTCTCTGTCTCTGTTTCCTCTTTGGAAAAGAGTGGTTCTCTAAGTGTTCACTGCTGTTTGAACATGGCACTTAGCAGGGCTGCCTGTAGGAGCAGGGTTTTGGGTCAGGGTCTCCCCCTCATTCTCCTACGACTCCCTGCACCCTCCCAGGATTCATATCTGTGTTGGGGGGCCACCCTCTTCCTCTCTCACTTTTCCTGCTTCTCTGGGCAGAGTGGGCCGAGCAGCTGACAAAGATGGGCCGTGGCAAGCACTTTATTGGAGATTTCCTGCCACCAGATGAGCTGGAGAAGTTCATGGAAACCTTCAAGGCCCTGAAGGTGAGCTGGGAGGGTCTCCAGGCACCAACCCCTGCTGTGGGCTGTCCAGTAGGCAGCCACTCAAGTGGCCCAGCTCCTCCTGTTAGCCTCACGAGGCAGGCGCCTGAGGCAGCCTCAAGGCCCCCCTCGTTCACAGGATAAGCTGGGCCCTCTTGCCCAGGAGGCATCTGTTGATGATAGACACCGTCTGTGGAGGGATTTAGCAAAAAGCAGCTCAGCTGCCGCTTTAGAAACAGTTCCCAAGCCTTCAAGGAAATTCTGCTTTCAGTGGAGCCAATTAAGTGCAGTTTATAGGCAAAGCATTCCTCAGGCAGAAGCCCCCATGGACTGGGTTCTCCAGAAGAAGAACTTCGCATTCCTCCCATGCTGTCATCATGCTTCTGAGGAGAGACAGCTGACGGGGCACATCCCATGTTATCTTTTAGGGGATTTTTATAAAACTGCTTTTGTACCACGTAACCTCATCAACAAGGCAGTCACCTGTGCTTGCTTCAGCAGCACATGTACTAAAATGGAAATGATACAGAGATTAGCATGGCCCCTATACAAGGATGACATGCAAATACATGAAGCGTTCCATATTTTTGAAGACCACGGGTGGGGGACATTTGTCATAAATAAACAGTAACCCCCCCCCCCAAAAAAAAAAATCAAGGTGGTCACCTTATTGACCACATCTTCTCAGCATTCTGTGCAACGAATTGCCCTCGGAATGTAGGGCTTTTCTTTGTTGATGAACCATTAATCTTTCCCGTGGTGGGTAAGGCCTGTGTGACTCGTCACTTTGCCCTCTTTTACTTTGCCCCAGGCAGCTTGGTACAAAGTCTGGCCCTAGGGACCCTGAAAAGGAACATCTTGGTCTGTTGTCAAGGAATCTGACTTGGTACAGAGGATGCAGTTGGGCAGGTGGTCCCAGCAGTCAGTGAGGCCATTGGTGGTGGGCGGAGCGGAGTCTAGTGTTCAGGCCAGTGCCAGGACCTGGGACAGTTGCAGCTCCGGTAGATGACAGCCACCTCTTTGCCCTGCAGGAGGGCCGAGAGCCTGACTACTCAGAGTACAAGGAGTTCAAGCTGACGGTGGAGAACATCGGCTACCAGATGCTGATGAAAATGGGCTGGAAGGAGGGCGATGGGCTGGGCTCAGAGGGCCAGGGCATCAAGAACCCAGTCAACAAGTGAGTGTATGCACCCTCTGCAAATCCTCCTGCTGGCATCAGGCTGGTCTACTCACTTGGTCCTGTCACCCCCCTGCAGAGGCACCACCACAGTAGATGGAGCAGGCTTTGGCATTGACCGGCCAGCTGAGCTCTCCAAGGAGGATGATGAGTATGAGGCCTTCCGCAAGAGGATGATGCTGGCCTACCGCTTCCGGCCCAACCCCCTGGTGCGTGTGTCCCCAGCCCCCACCACAGCTCCTGGCTAGGCTGTCCAGAATCTCAACAGGGGAGATGCAGTGCTGGTAACAGAGCTGTCCCTCCTTCCCCAGTCCAGCTAGTCCAGGTCTCACTAGCAGCTCTTCCACCTCCCTCCCCTCTGGAGAATGTGAGCTCAGCTTTCCCTGGCATGTTCTAATGGGCAGGAGGAACTGCTGTCTATGGCATTGACCCCCTTCCTGTGTTATCTTTTTTGCCTCCCACAGAACAACCCCAGACGGCCTTACTACTGAGTATTCTGGAAAAACCACAAATGTATTTTCCAAATGACCGACCATCCCTGGACTGTGGAATGTTCCGGCCTGCATTTCTGCCTGCCTTTCCCGTTGTCTCGAGTGTCGTGCCGTGTATTAAAGTTCCAGTGCTTGCCTACCATGGCAGCCTGGTTTTGCCATCACCAGAAACCCCTCTGTTTCCTTTAGCAGCGGGGCTGGACTGGGCAGCTGGGGCTGGGATGCTGCTGGGAAGATTCCCTAGTGCCTAAGAAATACAAGAGAACCACCTAGACCTTTGTCTGCCTATGGGGCCATCATCAGCCTAGGTTAGAGTTGGGAGGATCTACAGACCCTCTGAGAGGGGCTGGTGGCTGATCAGTTAAGACCTGGCTGCACCTGGACGAGGGGCATCAAGGATCTTCCAGTGTAGCACTGTGCTGCAGGAGTTAGGTTGGAAGGGGTCCCAGGACACTGCCCAGCTATCCTCAGATCTGCTGGGCAGGTGGACCTAGGGCACGCCTGTGCCAGTCACCTCACCAGCAGGTGGCGCTGACAGCCCCTCCCTGCAACTAGCCCTGGGTCCTGTCCTGCCAATGGGTTGGACACATGAGGCCCTGGGGCTTGTGCCTCTGGGAGACAACTTTGTGGACAGATGAAGCATGCCAGGTGCATCCAGGACTGGGGGGTCTCAACAGCAAAGCCCAGCCTGGGATGACATATGCCACCCTGTCATCCCCTCCATGGACATTGTTCCCAAGGCAGGGCAAAGAGTAACATTCGCATGTGTGGAGGCTACCCAGTGGTCCTGGGTCTTTAGCACAAGAGTATCTCTGGGGGGAAAAAAAGTAGCTCTGGGCAGCCAGAAGCTCCCCTGATGGTGACCCTAGGCCTTGGTCACAGGTATCTCGCCATCCAGGTCAAGGTCACCCTTCAATTGAATTAGTAACCTGGAGGCTCTCCAGATTCAGCCCATGGACTTGACTCCCAGGCAAGTGGAGAGTTGGAAGAGAATGGCACCCAAATTCAATGTGCATGTACAGGCATATCCTGAACACAGGTGCAAGGCCAGGTTGCTAGACAGAACCGGATCAGACACCCCTGGCCCTGCAGGGGTGGGCTAGGGTGGCAAGGCTTCCTGGAGGAAGGGATATTAGGATCTGCTTTAAGGGGTGAGGAAATACTAGAGGGTCCATCTTGCAGACAGAAAAGAGGCCTGGGGGTGTCGGCACCACTAGAATTGGGAAAAGTCAAGAAATGAGACTGGAGCCTCAGGTCAGCCCAGAGGAACCTGAACTTTAACCCCGTGGGCAATGGACAACTGGGAGGGAAGCTGTCAGGTTGGTGGCCAGAATATCATCTTGTCACCCAGGTTCAGAGATGGGACCCAGTTGGCACAAGGCCAAGGGATTGCATGGAAAAAGGGTGAGGGTTAGAAATTTCCCCACCAGCAGACTGGGGGCCCCCTCAAGGGCAGGTATTGAGTGGAGACCTGCTCACTGTTTCCTAGTAACCACAAGTACCACATGGGCCAGAGTTCAAAGCTGGTTGGAGGGAGTGGCAAAGACTGCTGTCTCCTAATTTTTGCCCCACCCTACTATGGTCCCCTCCCTGGTGCAGCCCCACCTACCCTTTGCATTTTCCCCTGGACGCATTCCAGCCTCCTGTAGGCTGTTCAGAATCCTCCCTCAACTCTCCCCTTTGAGCCCCCCAACCACACCCCGGCCCCAGGCCAGAGCCATTCTCCTGGGCAGAAACATATTCCAAACTCACCAAACTAGCAATCCACACCTAATCTAAACCCATCCTTAGGACTCCCTCCCTTTGACCCCACCCACTGAGCAGGGACGCTGCCCTGAGGTGCCCAGGCTATATGGGAGGAACACAGCACACACGTCCTTCAAGGGACTCCCCAACCCTTGACCTTGGCTGCCTGCCTCCAGATGATCCCCAGAGTCAAAACTTTACACTGGGACACACGTTTAAACATGTGTGGCCACTGTGAACGTTCAAATCTAAGGGCCCTGAAGGAAACTCTGTGTCCAAGCAATGGAGGTTCGTCCATCAGCGCGGAATGCCTCCAATGCCCACTTGATCCTAGAGGGAGGAATGTCTAGGGAATGTGGAATTAAAAAGGGACCCCTTTTGGGGACCTGGGTGGCTCAGGTCGTGATCCTGGGGTCCTGGGATGGAGTCCCGCATCGGGCTCCTGGTGGGGAGCCTGCTTCTCTCTCTGCCTGTGTCTCTGCCTCTCTGCCCCATGAATAAATAAAATCTTAAAAATAAAACGGGACCAGTTCAGGGTCAAGGTAGGTACACGGGTCCTTAGGACAGAGAGAGCAGAAGTGCAGAAGGAGGCCTGGAGAACAAATTCACTTAGAACGAAGTTGCTAGCCCAGGGTCTCCAGGTTGCAGTCCCCCGCCTCAAGAGCGGAAGCGTCCAGAGACAAGGTGTTCTAGCCTTTACTAGAGAAACTGAGGCTGGGCAGCGGGGAAGGCTACTGAGAAGTGAGGGGAGAGGAGGGGGAAGGGACCGCTGCAAGGGCGAGGGGCCTCAGGCTCCCCAGGACGCGCTGGCCTGTTAGGGAACAGCAGCCAGCCCTTGGCGCAGCGGGGGGCGACCTTTGCGCCGGGCGGGGCGGGGCGGGGCCGGCCAGGTCCCTGCTGACCCCCCCTCCACCTAGACGCGCGGGCCGCGGAGTTGCGGAGCGCCCTGGAGGCCGCGCGGGGACCGAGCCTGGGTCCAGGCGCCGCCACCATGGACATCCCGCCGCTGGCCGGCAAGATCGCGGCTCTGTCGCTCGGCGCCCTCCCCTTGTCCTATGTGCTCAGCCACGTCTCGGCGCTCTCGCAGTGCGTGAGGGGAGGGGCCAGGAGGGGCCGGGGCGGCCTCGGGGGAGGGGGAACGGGGGACCGGGACGGCGGTGGCGGGAGGCGAGGATGCGCGGGCGGCGAGCCGGGCTCCCCCGAGCCCTGAGTCCCTGCGCGGCTCCTGCCGGGAGGGAGAGGGCTAGGCCAGAACTGTCCCCCGCCATGCAACCTGAAGGCCCCTTTCCGCGGGCCTGGCAGCTCTGTGTTGATGGGGGGGGGGCGCTCCTAGGACATTTTGGGCTTGAAGGGAAAGGAGGTTGAGAAACAGAGTGGACCCCCCCTCCCCCAGGGCAGAGTTTTGGAGGGTTTCTGGGATCTTCCCAGGGATGTGCCCAGCTCCAAAGTTACCAAAGGTCAAAGTATTGCCCCAGATAAGGTTCTGATTACCCAGCTCTTGACACACGCACACTGGAGTTCTGTTCCACCACCCCTCCATCGCCTATCGCAGGCCTGAGACTTTCTTCTGTTAAAATTTGGCCCACCCTGTCTTTAGCCTCAGTGTCCCCCACATGCTGTGACCTCTCTTGTCTCCTAACCCCAGCCCTGTGGATCTTGTCACTAGGGTGCCGGGCATCTGCAAGCCCTCACACTCCCCAACCTAGTTCAACTCAAGACATGGGGTAGAGGGAGTCTTGACTGTGGGGTTGGCTCCTTGGGTACAAATTCCTGCCTCCATCCCCCTGGATCCTGGGTGAGCCTGATTGCTTCTGGGAGCCTGTGTTTCTTCAGTGTGTAATGAATATAATCCTAGACCTCATCCCATAGTTACAGTTAAGGATTACAAATCATGTGCATAGGCTTGTGTGGTCTCATCTGATTAGTATAATTGTCATTGTTGGTCAGATAGGGCCAGGATGGGGATCTTAGGTGCCAAAGGGGTCCGTGAAAAGGTAGGAGCTTGAAGAGAGTGTAGGGGAGTGTAGGACCTTGGAGAGCTTTCCCACTCTTCCCACTAGTGTTGGAGGCTTCCATCCTGGCTTCTATTTATTATCTATGCAACTGGTTGACCTGTCTTACCTGGTTGATTGGGACAGATCTGGGCAGGGGTTGGGTGGAGTTGATAGAAGCATTTGGACTTCAGCTGGGAGGAGTCAGGAGGTTCAGAAAGTGAGGTGTACAGTGCTGAGCACTAGAGACCTGACAGGTTTAGAAGCTGGGTCTGGCCACACAGTGGCTTTGTGGTGTTGAATGACTGGCAGCAAACCGAATCAAACATATATCAGCAAGTGACGGGATGGATTGTGTAGTCAGAAAGAGTTAACTGATGCCCCCTCTGTACTTGGCCTAAGTTTGGCAATGAGTCTTTCTAGGGAGTCAGGGAGGGCTTCCTAGAGGAGGAACCATGAAAGATAGGCCATAAAGGGTCAGTAGGAGTTTGCCAAGTGGAAGAGATTTCTGGAAGGAGTTTCCAGGAGGGAGAAACAGCTCAGGTAACAGCCTAGTGATGGGAAAGGGCAGTTTCAGGATAGGAGATTCCTGGATGGAAAAATTTCAGTCTCAATATCTGGAGCATCCTGGAACCTGCTTTTGCCCTCACCAGGGTGGGGTGGGGCCTCAGCACTGGGCCTGGCTTCTCTGACTTGTTTTCCCTCTTTATAGCCCCCTGGGGCTGGCATTGATGAGTGCCCTGATCCTGGGTCTTCTTTTTGTGACTATCTACAACTTGTCCCCCGGCGAGATCTACTATGACCCACTCTATGCTGGTAAGTTAGTAGGAGAGAACGGTGTGAGCAGGGGCCTCCTCCATCCCCTTAAAGGGCTTCCATCAGACTGGAGAACTTCAAAGAGACTGGAGAAACCTCATTGGTTGGGGAACCTCAGAGGACCTCCCACTTCAGACCTGGGGCTCCTGAGAGCAGGACTGTATCTTTACATCAGATTGGGAGCCCCTAAAAGACCATACTTCCTCATCACTTTGGGATTTCCTGAGGGCAGGGTCAGTGCCTTCTCAGCCTGAGGACTCCCAGAGGCAGGGACTGTGCCTCCTCAAGAGGCAGGGCTGTGGGTCATGTGACCTGTGGAATGGTGACTGGGAGCAGCTGAGCCTAGTTCCTTACCTGGACTCTGGGTCCCAGACACACTGCCTCAGGCCCCGCCCCCACCTGGGCCATGCCCCGCCCACTCTCCCCACAGTATTTGCTGTCTTCTCCTTCACCTCTGTGGTGGACCTCCTGATTGCTCTCCAGGAAGATGGCTACGTGGTGGGCTTCATGGACTTCTATAACAAGGAGGTATGTAGGGGGTCACCAGGGATGCCTCCTGCCCTTCTGCCCAGCTGAGCCCTGACCTGCCCCTGCAGGGAGAGCCCTACTTGCGCACTGCACACGGAATCTTCATCTGCTACTGGGATGGCACGGTTCACTACCTCCTCTACCTGGCCATGGCTGGTGCCATCCGCAGAAGGTTCGTGGGGGGATGGGTGAGTGCCACTTGGATCCTGGGAAGGAGATCAAGTCCTCAGATGGGGTCCCAATCCTGGATGCAATCAGAAGCGTCTGTAGAGGAAAGACCTCTCTAGGGCTCCAGCCAGGAGTGGTCAGGAGAAGTTTCCAGGGAATGTCACAGGAGTGAATGGTAGTCAGCTCTCTTGTCTTGTACACTCCTGTGCCTAGGCAGCCACTTCTGTCCTCAGACAGACGATCTGTTCAGTCCCTCATTCATCTCCCTGTTGTCTCTTCTGTCCTGGACAAAACTGGGAGGGACCTAGAGTTGAGGAGCCCAGGGTAGACCCTTGCTAGGGCTCTGAGACTGGGGAACAGGCATCTATTGGTCACCCCACATCCCCTGCCTCAGGAAGAGATACCGGAACCTTGGACTATACTGGCTGGGATCTTTCATCATGACCATCCTCGTGTTCCTCCCAGGAAACATCCTTGGTAAGGACTTGGTTTTGAAGGATCCCATCTCCTCAGTCTGGGTCACTGTGCTACACCTAGAAGGTTCATAAGTAGGTCTTGGGAGGTAGAGGGGAGAGGCAGCCCAGTATGTGGGGGTGGCTGAGCAGGAGGGACACCCAGGGTGTATCAAAGGGGAGCAAAGAACAGCTGAAGCATAGAAGCCATATCCAGAAAGTAAATTGAAGCAGGCCGGGCTGAGGAACATGGACACCACCTTATGAGCACTGGGGAGCCAGAGGTGCCAGAGCTTGAATAAAGATTGCATTTGGGAATTACTACTTCCAGCCAGGGGGTCTGGTGTGACTCATGGGTCACACCAGGCCTGGGTGATCCTCACTGAGTGATACTCCCTCTCTCCTACCATGATAGGTAAATACAGCTCAGAGGTCAGACCTACCTTATTCCTTGCCATCCCCTATGTGCTAGTCCCATGCTGGGCTGGCATGAGGATCTTCAACCAGTCCAGGGCACCAACCTGCTGTAACCCCACTATGGTAAGTGCCAACATGCCCGAGTGTCCCTCATTAGAGTTACTTCTGATCGGAAACATTGGCTCTTTGGGGGTGCCTGGGTGGCTCAGTCGGTTAAGTGTCTCCTTCGGCTCAGGTCATGATCCCAGGGTCCCTGCTCTGGCTCCCTGCTCAGCTGGGAGCCTGCTTCTCCCTCTGCCTCTGCTTGCTGCTCCCTCTGCTTGTGTTCTCTCCCTGTCAAATAAATAAAATATTTAAAGCGGGTGGTAGGGGCACTGGGTCATGCAGTGGTTGAGCTTCTGCCTTTGGCTCAGGTCGTGATCCTGGGGTCTGGGGATCGAATCCCACATTGGGCTCTCTGCGGGCAGCCTGCTTCTCCCTCTACCTCTCTCTCTGTATACCTCATGAATAAATAAAATATTAAAAAAAATAAAAGAAACATTGCCTCTTTGGAAGCATCTCCTTGGCCATTAGGAAAGAAGGGATGAAGCCTTATTGAGTGCCTGCTGGATACCAGACTTCTCACACTGTCTGTCTCCTATGGGGCAGGTACAGGAGGAACAAAGAAAGGGCATCCTGAGACGTCCAGTTGACCTGGCCCTTGTCATATACCTCACCCTCACTGGACTCTTCACCTTCTTCCGGGGCCTGGTGAGTCTGCAGTTGTCAACCGATCTTTCTTCTGCCTCCAGCCCACTCTTCTGTCCCCGTCAACCGTGTTCCTTTAGCCAATGCAAAAAGGCCACTGCTTGCCTTTCTCATCAACCAGGGAAGTTCTTCATCAAGTCTCATCTGAGTGTTCCATGACAAAGCCCCATTCTCTGTACCCTTCCCAGCCAAAGAGAGAGAACCAAGGCTAACGGAGGCCAGAGCAAGGGGTATGGGACTCGCTTGGGAGGGTAGAAAAGGCTTCTTGTGGGAAAAATGGCTTCTTGAGGTAGGTTGTTGGTTTGTCTCTCTGCTCCAGGTGGTGCTTGACTGCCCCACAGATGCCTGCTTTGTCTACATCTATCAGTACGAGCCATACCTACGGGACCCCGTGGCCTATCCGAAGGTGCAGGTGAGAGGACAGATGGGAAGAGAGAGCATATGGTCCTGCCATGGATAGAGGTCTAGCAAGTCCTCTTTGAAGCAGGTATCAGAAACACAAGTCAGTTTGTTGTCCTATCAAAAATTCATTTTGGAAGACAGATATGGTCTTCAAGTATGGCTGGATCTAGGAGCTAAGGCTACCTGTGTCTCTGGGCTCTGTTTTCTTTGCATGGACTCCACTCCCAAGTAGTCACTTTGTGGGATTGCAGAGATAGTCTTGGGCAGCGCCAGGCTGCCATCTGCCCTACTTAGCCACCCCAGAGGAATGTGAGCTTTTATATCTCCAGAGCTTAAGCATAAATCTCAGGCAGGCTTTGATTGGCCCACATGCCATCATCACTGAATAATATGCCCATCCTGTCACTGATCATTATGGCCGGGGGGCAGGGGGGACTGGAGTGTTCCAGTTGGCCAGGCCAGGGTCACCTGCCACTTCTGGAATAACGTGGGTGGGTTCAGTGTGTGTATGTATGTATGTGGTGGAGCTCAGGGGGCTGGATACGCAAGGGAAACAGAGGAGCGATGTACACAGGGTTGAGATGTGCAGAGAGCCTGAGGTCTGAGGTTGGTCAGATCCTCCCTGGGGCTTCCACCTCAGGGGTGTCAGGAAGGCAGCTGCTGCTCATTCTATTGGCTGTGTGTCCTTCAGATGCTGGTGTACATGTTCTACGTTATGCCCTTCTATGGCCTGGCTGCCTATGCCCTCATCTTCCCTGGCTGTTCTTGGCTGCCTGACTGGGCCTTGGTGTTTGCTGGAGCTGTTGGCCAGGTGTGGTGTGGGGCGGGGGAGGTGTGGTTGGGTCTGTAGGGAAGAAATTTTCTGCCTGCCCATCAATTGCTTTTGTGCTCTCCCTGAACAGAGTGATGCTGAGCCTCTGAGAGGCCCCAGCCCCAGCTTGGTACCCTAGGATTCCCTAGTTACGGGGAGAAAGTACCTGACCCAAACACTCCCAACCCTATGGGGTCATAACTAGAGAGAGGAAAGGATAGGGGCTGAGAGCAATTCCAGAAGGGGAACGTTTCCTAAAAGAGTGGGCATAGGAGCTGGGTTTTGGTGTATGGATATGAATTCTCTAGGCAAGGAAGAGCATTTCAGAAATGGGAACAGCATAAAGACATAGAGGGGGATAGTGGTTTAGTAGAACCACAACACAGAGGCAGAGGCAAGAGAATTTGACAGCTAGATACTGAAGGCTTTGAACTCTGAGCTGGGGGAGCCATGGAATGTGTTTGAGCTGTGGAGGGCCCAGTCAGAGCTGGGGGGCCTGTTTCAGGATTCCTGATGGAAAGTTATGAAGCCTGAGGCCCGAGCAGTGGAGACCTGGAAGACATCTCTGGGGTAGAATCAACAGGATTTGTGTCAAAGGCAGCTGCCTGGGGTAGGGAGGAGGAGCTGGACCCAGGTCAGAGATGGAAAACAGGGTCCAACAGTGTGAAGATGGTAATGGTTAGACAGCTGGGGAGAGGTTCATAGACAGACAGGAAATGTGGACCCAGAGATATTTAGAGGCAGACAGATGAACTAGAGAGGGGAGACATGTCAGCAGCCAGTGAGAGGGACAGGGACCCCCTGGGCTCCCTAAGGTGGGATGTTGCTGGGACTTGTTCTCTCCTGGCTCCTGACATACATCTTCCTTGTGTGGCCACTAGGCACAGTTCTCACACATGGGTGCCTCCATGCATCTTCGCACGCCCTTCACCTACCGCGTGCCTGACGACGCCTGGGCCAGCTTCTTCGGGTACAACCTGCTATATGCGCTGGGTCCCCATCTGCTGGCCTTCCGCTGCCTGTGGTGGCCTGCCTTCTTCTTGCGCCCACCCCCTGGTCCTCTGGCACACCACAAGAAGGAGCATTGACAGGGCTGGAGACGACCCAGGACTCGGTTTCCATGCCCAGCCAGCCCTGCTGTGGGAAGGGTGGGCTGGGTCTCTTAGAGATAGAAAGTACATCTCCAGGTGTCTTTGGTTCTGGCTATGGTGGTATCAGGCCAATGAGCTGGATGGGAGACCCAGGGGACACATGTGCCCTTGAGGCCTAGACATGTTCAACTGTCATGGTACCCCAATCCCATACAGACTGTTCTACTCCAGAATTTACCCATCATACCCCCATGGATCCTTTTAGTAAAAAACCTTTTGATGCCCAAATATTGCTGCTGCCTGAGTGTTTCAGGATTCAGAGGTGAAGGACTTGCTTCATTCACCCCATGAGGGCCTACCCATCACTGCCAGCATGACCACCAGGAGCCAGAGGTGCTGGACAGCAGCAGTCAGCCTCTGGCTGGTGTGCACAGCTCCATCTTCCAGATGGGGAAAATGGAGGCTCAGAGAGGTCCAAAGACCAGCCTGAGGTCAGTCAGGAGAGAAACACCCAAAATCTGACAATAAATTATAATAACAAATGGTGTGGCACAGTTATTAAGCACCTACCATATACCATTACCAAGGGCTAACCTCAAGTGTTATAATGCTGGATCTCACCCCATATTCCTGATGGGGAAACTGAGCTCATAGGCTGCAAATGTCCTGATCAGAGGTCATGGCTCCTGGATGCATCTGAGCTAAAGGACTGAGCCCTGGCCTAGCCCATCCAACCGTGGACCCTATAACCTTGACTCTGCTGTATGATTGGCTCATATTTTGGGGAAACTGGGGCTGAGGAGGCAGCCAAGGGGTTGGGGGGAAAGGCTCATTTTTTTTTTTCCTGATTTGATTTTTGAACTTGGGTAAAGGGCCAGGTTCGGGGTGACTCAGGCCCAGAGTGGGTCAGAGGCTTGATCAGGCTCCCCTGCTCACCACCCCTACCAACATTTTTTAGGAACCCATTGTATGTCTAACCTTTGGATCTTCACCAAAGAACCAGTACTTGGGGTGCCTGGGTGGCTCAGTCGGTTAAGCATCTGCCTTCAGTTCAGATCATGATCTCAGTGTCCTGGGATGGAGCTCCGCATCAGGCTTCCTGCCCAGCAGGGAGTCTGCTTCTCCCTCTGTCTGCACATGCTCTCTCTCTCTCTCTCTCTCTCTCTCTCTCTCTCTGTCTAGTTCAGATAAATAAAACCTGAAAAACAAAAAAACAGCACTCCATTTCCTGGAGGTGGAAACTGAGGCTCAAAGATACCAAGTCTCTCTTCCAAGGTCCTACATAGGTAAAAGGCAGAGTCAGATTTGGACCTGTTGCTGCATGTTCCCTCTGCAGAGTGTGTGACTGTTGTGGGCCCCCACCCCGCCGAGTGAGCCCCTCTTGGGTGCCAGGGCCCAGGACACCTCGATGGCCACCAAGTGACAAATGGGAAAACTGAGGCCTGCAGGCCACGCCCCTTTCCCAGGTTACTCAGCCCCCCGGCTCACCTTGGGCATCCTAGATGGAAGACTCCGTCAGTCCCCCTTCCTCCATTTTACAGAGAGTTAAACTGAGGCCCAGAGGTTCCTCTGCCCACCCAAGGTCAGCCAGCAGGATCATTGTCCTGCACTGACTGTCCAGTGCGGTCCTTCCTCCGCCCGCGCCCGGGTTTCCTCGACGAGTGCGCGTCGCCGCGTTCCCTTTAAAGCTCCTCCCCGCACCCCCGTTCGCCTCCCTCCTCCCCTTGCAGGCAGACGCCGGGATTGCGCCGCCCGAAGGGACTTGCCCAGTCCTTCCTGGGTGTGCGGGGAGCGCAGTCCCGGCGCGTAGGGGCCGCTCGGCGGGGGCCGCACGGGCAAGATGGTGAGTGGGGCCGCGGGCGCGGGTCCCGGTAGGTGCCTCTCTGGGATTGTCTGGCTCCGTGTCTGAACCTGCGTCCCTCCGTGCTTCTCTTCTCAGTCTCTCCCCGCTCCGTCTCTCCCGTCCCTGCCGTCTCTCACCCTCTTCTATCTCTGCATCTCCAACTCTGCCTCTCCTTTCCCTACTTTTCTCTCCCTCTTTTGGTCTTCCTGGTCCCTCTTCTCATCCTCCGAGTCTCTATCTCTCCCTCCCTCCAAGCCCTCTCTTCTCTTTGCCCCTCTTGCTCTCTTTCCTCTCTCCCTTCTTTCCTTACCCTTTCTCCATCTTTCCTTACCCTTCTCTGTGTCTTTCCCTCTCTCTCCATCCGTCTCTCCTCATCTCTCCCTGCTTTTCTCTCTGTCTCTTTCCCTTTCCTCGCCCTCTCTCCGCGTCTCTACCCCTCTCTGACTCTCCCCCTGGCACCCCCCTCCCCCGCCGCCCCCACACCCCGGCCGCTTTGCTGCAGTCTCCTGGCGCACCGATAACCTTGCCGCTGCCGCTGCTCCAGCTCCTCCCCCCTCCCTCCCAATCCTGGCCGGGGCCGGCCACGGAAGGGGGCGGAGCTCCGAGCCTTAGGGGTTGGGGTTAGGGGAGCTGGCGGGTTGCGGGCGCCAGACCCTGGGCAAGTGAGCCCGGGGGCGTGGGCTTGGCGGAGGAGCGGGAATGTGAAGTCCCGGGAGAGTGCGGCGGGGGTAGGGGGGTAGGGGGGTGGGGGGAGGGGGAGGGCTGGAAGGGTCCGCCAGCCTTCTCCTTGGGCGAGTCCTCTGGGACCCTGGCCAGGGTGGGGACCTGGGCACGCGAGAAGTCCTCGCGGTGGGGAAGGAAGGTCAGGAGGCTGGTCCTCCGACAGGCCAAGTCCAGGAGGCGGGACCGAGTACCCTGTGCCCCCAGGTGTGTGCTCGGGCGGCCCTCGGTGCCGGCGCGCTCTGGGCTGCGGCCTGGGGAGTCCTGCTGCTCACGGCCCCCGCAGGGGCGCAGCGCGGACGGAAGAAGGTCGTGCACGTGCTCGGTGAGTCTGACAGCGGAAGCGGGTCTTGCCCTGCAGGAGTCCTGCCCGAATGTGACTGCCTGGGAGCAGGGAGGATACAGTGGGTAGGCATGGAGCATTCCTGAGGGTCATAGACACCCCCCCCCCCCAAGTCCCTCACCCTCTGAGTCCTAGTTCCCTTTCCTGATCTCCTTTAACCTTCCGACCCCCTGACCTCCGCCCAAGCCTTCTTCCCACAGCACTTCCCTGGAATTCCCTTTCCCGGGATTCCCTTCCCCAGGTTCCTCACCCTGCCCCCTAGGACCTCTTCTGAACCCTACTTGACCCTCCCGCAGAGGGTGAGTCGGGCTCCGTGGTGGTGCAGACGGCGCCTGGGCAGGTGGTCAGTCACAGGGGGGGCACCATCGTCTTGCCCTGCCGCTACCACTATGAGGCAGCCGCCCACGACCACGACGGGGTGCGCCTCAAGTGGACCAAGGTGGTGGATCCACTGGCCTTTGCCGACGTCTTCGTGGCGCTGGGGCCCCAGCACCGAGCATTTGGCAGCTACCGCGGGCGGGCCGAACTGCAGGGCGATGGACCCGGGGATGCCTCCCTGGTTCTCCGAAATGTTACGCTGCAGGATTACGGGCGCTACGAATGCGAGGTCACCAATGAGCTGGAGGATGACACTGGCATGGTCAAGCTGGACCTGGAAGGTAACCAGCTTATGGACAGGATGAAGCAAGTTTCTAAGGGAGGAGGGTAGGAAGTATTGCAAAGGACAGAAACCAAATCAAGTTGGCCTAAAAGAATTTGAGGCTTGGTAGGGTAGGGTAATGGTTCTGATCTGAGGTGAATTTCCTCCCCAGGAACATTGGCAATGGCTAGAGGGGGTTGCTGATGGCATCTAGTGGGCAGAGGTCAGGGATGCTGCAATACATCCTACAATGCACAGAACAGTCGTGTCTCTCCCCCCTCACATCCCCAAGAATGATCCAGTCTAAAGTGCCAACAGTAAGGGCTTTGGGAAACCCTGGGGGTAGTATCCAGGCCCAGCGAAATCCAGGGAGATCCACTCACACCATGTCAGGAATTCGTCCCTCAGCTCTGTTTCCCTAAGTGAGTGTTCTTCAGGCAGGTTTCCCCTGATGGAACCAAAAAGTAGAGCCAGGCTTCCCTCCTCCAACTTAGCTATTAATTTCCTAGCAGTGCTAGCTAGAGTCTCAGGGTTGTCCCTCATTGGCCCAGGTTGAGTCATGTGTCCATCCATGAGCCAATCACTGCGGCTGGGAGATGGGGTGCTCTGACTGTGGAGCTGGAAAGTGGGGTTTCTATCTGAGGAGTTATCTCCCACTTGGGTCGCCTTCCTCAGTCCCCCAGAGAAGATTCTGGGAGAGATTTCAGAGCCCTTACTTGTTGAACCTCCCAACAATAGCAAATGACAGCAATAATAGCAGCACCTCTTCTTTATTGGACATTTTCAAAGAGCTTGAAGAGGTCTTTGAAGTCTCTTGTTTAATTTTCCCAAAAAGTCTGAGGGAGATGTTATTACCAGCAGATGAGCAACTAGCTCAGAGAGGTTAGAGCCTTGCCCATGCAAGTGAGTGGCGGAGTTAGAACTCGAGCCTCCGCCTTCAGGCTCCAGGTCTTCTTTCTGGCCCCTGTTTGCTCCTCCCAGAGTCTGCTGAAAGATGCATGTTCCATCTCCAAGGTCTGCCCCTCAAACATACACACAGAATGCTGATGAGCTGAGTTGACTGTAGGTCCAATGAAGGACAAGTTATAAGAACTGAAGGTGGAAGAGAAACCAGTGGGAACTGCCCTGGATAATGTTGGGGATCAAAGAGGTCTCGGGTCCCTGTTGGGTGAGTCAGCAGTGGTCACAGACATTCCCAGCTCCATGAGCTCAGGGCTTGACCAGATGGAAGCTCCCAGTGCTGAGGAATTGTCCGAAGCACTAAAGACTGAAGGAAGAAGGGTGGTGGGGGCTGGGTTTTGAAGGATGAATAGGAGTGCAGCAGATGGAAAGTGGAAAACAAAGTACATAAGCAAAGGTCTCCAGTGGTAGAAGTGGGTGGCCATGATTAAGTAAATAAAAGGGAAGGTCAAGTGAATCCCATGCGTAAGGCAAGGAGAACCACAGGGAAGTGAGCTGAGAACCCGTGTGGTAGGACTAAGGCCAGAGTGAGGGATGGAGTGGAAACTCTAGGTTGAAGAGTTACGCAGCACCTCAGATGTCAGGTGGGTAGGGGAGGGCTGGGATTCCCGAGCTGAGCCCTATGTCTGTCCTCCCAGGCGTTGTCTTCCCTTACCACCCCCGTGGAGGCCGCTACAAGTTGACCTTCACCGAGGCGCAGCGCGCCTGCGCTGAGCAGGACGGCATCCTGGCGTCGGCAGAGCAGCTGCACGCGGCCTGGCGCGATGGCCTGGACTGGTGCAATGCAGGCTGGCTGCGCGACGGCTCCGTGCAGTACCCGGTGAGCCAGCCCCGGGAGCCCTGCGGCGGCCTGGGCGGAGCCGGGAGCGCCGGGACCGGCGGCGGCGGCGGCGGCGCCTCCGGGGGCGTGCGCAACTACGGCTACCGCCATAACGCCGAGGAACGCTACGACGCCTTCTGCTTCACATCCAACCTCCCGGGTGTGTAGGCCCCGCCCCCGGGGAGGAGACCCCGCCCCCCCGCAGGCTCGGGATCCGCCCTGTCCGCGAGGCCCCGCCCCTTGAGAGTCCTCTTCCAGGTTCCCCTCCCTCTCAATCTCTTTCCCGCCCTCTCAGTTTCCTCCGTTTAGCCCCTTCTATCCACTCCGACCCTCGGGGCGGGGGGTCCAGACCGGGATATCCCACCCCCGGACTGCCAAGGCGCGGCAGTCAAGCATCGCCTGGCACCGACGCTGCCCCGGCCAAGGCTGGGATCCAGGACTGCAGGGGTGGGGGTGCTCCCGAGTCCTGTGGTTCGGGTCCTGGGTTGCAGGCACGTGGGAGGTGGAAAGCGTCTGAATCCTGGGGAGGCCAGCTCCCGAGATTGGCCTTAAGCACTCTCCCCCACTCCACTGCAGGACGTGTGTTCTTCCTGAAGCCGCTGCGGCCCGTGCCCTTCTCGGGAGCAGCGCGTGCGTGCGCGGCGCGCGGCGCGGCCGTGGCCAAGGTGGGACAGCTCTTCGCGGCGTGGAAGCTGCAGCTGCTGGACCGCTGCACCGCGGGCTGGCTGGCCGACGGGAGCGCGCGCTACCCCATCGTGAACCCGCGCGCGCGCTGCGGCGGCCGCCGGCCCGGCGTCCGCAGCCTAGGATTCCCCGACGCCACGCGCCGCCTCTTTGGCGTCTACTGCTACCGCGCGCCCGGTGCGCCGGACCCCGCGCCCGGCGGCTGGGGCTGGGGTTGGGCCGGAGGCGGTGGCTGGGCCGGAGGCGCGCGCGACCCCGCTGCTTGGACCCCGTTGCGCGTCTAGGCCCTGGGCGCAGATGATTGGGGTGCTTGGCGGCTGGCCGAGTGCTCTGCGGTCTCTTGGAGACCGGCCACGTGACTGGAGACTGGCCACGCCCCCTGCGGCGCCCTGCAGGCTGACGGGGCTTCCTGTGGTCTTGAACACTGGCTGCGCCCCCTGGGGTCCTCATAGACTAGCCAGTTCTGGGAGACTGATCAAGGCCACACCTCTCCTGGACAGTGGACTTCCCCTCCTCCCTCGACTTTCCCCAGGAGATGGGGCATGCCACCTGAACACCCCGGAGGGCAACAGACCCTGAGGTCTCCTGAAGACTGACCACGCCTCCCGAGGTTACTTGAAAACAGACAGAACCATCCCCCATGGTCTCCTGGAGGCTGGACCCCCAGGATTATCTGGAGATTGGCCTCAGGGCCTCTACATCTCCCTGGAGACTGAAGATTATCATCCCTTATGGTCATCTGGACACTGAACCCCTTTCCCCCTTACATGTAGAAAAAATGGAAATCTCCGAATTCATCCGGTGATCACGCCCCATGATCACATGGAGACTGGGCTTCTGTCCTCTCCCCAATGATGACCTGGAAATTGGGTATCCCTATTCCTCCTTCCCCTGTGAATCCCTCAAAGTGTGCAGAATGACAGGCCATGTTTCCAGGTCACCCTGAATACCCCCACCCCTCCAGTTTCAGGGAAGACCTGCCTTGTCTGTCACCCACTAAAACAGATTGACATGCCCCAGCTGGCTCGCATGACTGGTGGCCATGCCCCGCCCCTCAGGTATCTCTGGAGGGAGCAAATCTGCTCCTACCTGATGGCCTCTTTCCTGGCTGTCACCAAAGAGACCATCCCCTGGGCCCAGGGATCTATAGGATCCATGTCACTCACTATGGAGACAAGCTGTCCCACTTCCCATTGTTACCAAGGCGACCAGCCCAACTTCTACCTGTAACCTAGTCACACAGCCCTTCCCTCATCAGTCACACCCATGGAGATGTACCTTCCTCCGCCAGCTGTAACCATGGTTACCACACGTTTCCCCTCCGGACATTAGAGAGCTACTACTCACTTCTGGATGTCCCCGTCCTGACCAACAGTCGGGAAGACCACCCTTTCCAACCCTCTAACTGTCCCAAGAGTGACCCAGCATTCAGTTCCCTGGCTCTCACCATGGAAACACCCTGTCCCTTTCCCCAGGTGCATGCCAGCTCCTTGCCACCCTCCAAACTCTGCCTCCAAGCTGCTTAAACCCCATAGCTGTTGCTATGGAAACCAAACTCTGGTGTCTGAGGTAACAGAACACCTTTCCCCCTAGGCTTTCCCAGGTCAGCAGCACCCCCTCACCGAGCTATCACCATAGAGACTGTCTGCATCGTCCCCATGACAACCAACTCCCAGCTCTCAGGAACTTCTTACTATGGGCTGTAACTGCACCCCATAGAGCTTAATGTCTGCCCCTTAACCAGATAGGCCCAGCCCCAGGCAGCATCCCCAGATATGGCTGGACTTCTGGAGCTGCTGGACATCCTCTGCACGCTAACTATATCCCAGACAACAGTGCATGAGACACTCTTGCAACCCCCAGGTGTTTTCATTGCTGCCGCACAGATGAGAAAACCGACTCTGGCAGCCCTAGCCCTTTATGTTGTGCAAGCTCTGGGCTCCCCTTTTCCCTTCTGAGACCACATCTCCATTTTCACTGAGCTCCTCTCTCCTCTAACGGCCCCATGCTCCTCATTTCATTCCTTAGAGATCCAGGAGAGATGGAATGTTTTTAAACTTCAAAATCCGCAGTGAACCCCAGTTCTAAAGGACAATTTGTGCTAAGATATTAGGACCCAGCCAGATCCCCTCCTTCCCCACTCTCCACCCCTTACCCCCATGTTGAGAGCCAGCTCAGGAGAGATGGTCCGAGAACAAAGCCACCCCAACTATGGGAGACCTCAGCTCCAAGGTCTTATGTGAAGTAGCACTGAGGGCCCTCCTGGAAGCATCCCACTCCTCACCTTACTGTCACACCCATCTTAAGGAAACCCATCTATGAGTTTTGGAATCAGGTGGGCTTGGGTTCGAATCCTGCCTCTATGACCAAGTGACAACCCGCTGAGCCTGTTTCTTCCTCTGTACCAGAGCTGTTCTGAGGTCCCAGTGAGTGCAAAGCATATAGCAGGGGCTCAATAAAAAAAAAAAAAAAAAGTGTTGTTGTTGTTGTTGTATGGCAGCCGGTGGGTAATTACTTCATGAATGCACTTAGGTGGGCAAAGTATTTCCCAGCTGGGGGTGTGTGGTGATGATTTGGTCGGGAAGCCACCCCCGTCATTCCCCAGGACTGTCCTCTCCAACAATATCTCCCCTCCTTTCCCCCAGTCTGCCTTCACTCTCTTTCTTGCATCCTCCCCCATGTGTCTGGCTTGTTTCAGCCCAGTCCAGCTTGGGTCATTGACACATCCAGTGGTTCCTCTCAATTCCCTAGGTACAAAGTGTGCAAAAACTGGACAGAAAGTTCTTGCACCAGCAAGGCAGAGAGGTTGCAAGTTATCCCTGGTGCAGAGGTGGAGTGAGGGTGGGGGGATGGTGGAGTGAAAAACATTGAAAGTTTCTGGATACAAGCCCAGGGAAAAGAGAAAAAGCTGTAAAAGTGATCAGGTTATCGAAGTGAGATAGTCGATGTCACTGCTCACTCCCTCAATACCCGATGTGACAGAGCTTAGAGACTCCGACCACTCACCTGAAGGTGGCCCAGCCACTGGGTTAGACCACCTTGGGCTGATGGGCCTTCGCCTCCCTGAAGAGGGGAGTGGTAAGGGGCATATTTCCAGGCATGAGTGCACGGGATTTCTTTCATCCGACCTTTCCCCTGCTGGCATTCTTTCTCCCTTCCGCGGTTCCAGTTTCCTAGTTTTTCCAGGAAAATGTAACTGTCTAACGACCACTCTTAGAATGATACTCGTAGGACCTGACCCCACCCCCTCCCAGTTCAGCCAATGATTGCTGTGGCACCCTCCCTGGGAAATCCTGATTGGTCCAGGGATGGACAGGGAGGCAGGCGGACTTTGAGACTGAGTCCCTGGGATTTTGGTGGACCTATGTATGGGGCCGAGGGAACCATCTTTCTGCTGGAGGTGCTGCACTGTTGGAGTGGAGGTCTCTAGGGCCCACCTGAAGGAGAGCTAAAGGATGGCAACCTGGATAGAGCCCTTTCTGACGTTGGCTATTCAGAAAAATCGCTCTTTCCCATCCTACACCACACAGTTCACTGCCAGGAGACATCCAGTTTCTTACAAGCCCTTCCAGAGATACTTTATGTTCACTCAAGCAAACATGCATATGTATTTTTCCTCCATTTTTACACAGATGGCATTTACACAACTCACACAGTTGTAGCATATCTATCTAGTTCCAAGACATTTTTGTCATCCCCAAAGGAAACACCACACCCGTAAAGCAAAGGATCCCCATTCCTCCTTTCCCCCTCCCCTCTGCCCTGGCAACTGCTTATCTCCTTTCTGTCTCTATAGATTTGTCTATTCTTCATGTTTCATATAAATGGAATCCTATAAAGGCCCCCCCGGGTGGCTCAGTCGGTTGGGTATCTGACTTGATTCCTGCTCCATTTGTGATCTCAGAGATCCGAGATCCCTGCATTGGCTTTGAGCTGGGCGAGGAGCCTGCTTGAGATTCTCTTTCTCCCTTTACTTCTGCCTCTCCCCTCCCGCTCACTCTCACCCTCTCTCTCTCCAAAAAAAAATTATAAACAAACAAATAAATAAATAAAATGGAATCATACAATATGTGTCATTTTGTGTCTAGCTTCTTTCACTCAGCATAATGTTTTTGAGGTCATCCATGTTGTAGCACGTGTCAAGACTTTATTCCTTTTTATGGTTGAATAATATTCTTTGGTATGTATATACTACCTTTTGTTTATTCATTTAATGGACATTTGGGTTTTTCCACCTTTTGACGATTGTGAATATTCTGCTATGAACATTCATGTGCCTTGTATACTTTTAAAGTCACTCTTCTTTTACTTAATAGTATTTTTTTTAAATAGTTCCAAATCACCATATAAAGGTCCCCATATTCTTTTGAAGGTTAGGAGAGTGTTCATTGTTTGGATGCACCATAATTTTTATAGCCCGTCTTCTCATGGCAGGCATTTAGATTCCCCTATTTTGCTGTTAATAATAAGTACCCACATCATCTTACACAAGTCCAGGTATAACTGGAGGATGACATCAGGAGTTGTTTAATCAAGGAGTCAAACTTCCCATTTTGATAGCGATCTCCATCTCTTTTTAAAGATGGGGCCAATTTATACCCCGACCAATAATAGATATACCTGCCTCTTTCCGCACCTCCTAATCAGCATAGTGTGTTATCACTTTTTACCTTAGCCAACACAATAGGTTAAAAAAAAATGGGGGATCCCCCGGGTGGCTCAGCGGTTTGGCGCCTGCCTGTAGCCTAGGGCATGATCCTGGGGACCCGGAATCAAGTCCCACGTCGGGATCCCTGCATGGAACCTGCTTCTCCCTCTGCCTGTGTCTCTGCCTTATCATGAATAAATAGATAAATCTTAAAAAAAAAAAAAAAAAAAAAGGTCCACCATCCGGGTGCTGGGGCTCTACACGAGGGTGCACGGCCAGCCTCCGACGTGGCCAGAAGAAAAAAAATGGTATCTCATTGTGGTTGTCACTTGCAATTCTCTTTTTATGTGTGAGGCTGAACAAACATCCTCTACTTTGACCTTAGATGCAGGTGGTTGAGGAAGCCATAAATCATTTGCGGTTTGGGTATGTTGTCATCACTGATGAATGGCAAGTTCCCTCTCTTGTTAGATGTATTTGATTCTCTTTTTAAATAGGCTCTTTGTTCATCCTGGTGTTCTGCAAAATGTGTATTATGTTGTTGAGTATATGTTGTAGTTTAAGAGCCTCTGTATTTTCTTTTCTGTCAACTTTTTATTCATGTACTTTGCCTATTTGGCTATAGATTATTAGTCTTTTTTCCTATTAGTTTGTAGGAATTCTTTTTTTTTTTAAGATTTTATTTGACAGAAAGAGAAAGAGAGAGAGAAAGCACAAACGGGGAAGTGGCAGAGGGAGAGAAAAAAGTAAGCTCCCCACTGAGCAGGGAGCCCAATGTGGGGCTCAAACTCAGGACCTCAGGATCACGACTCAGCTGAAGGCAGACGCTTAACCAAATGAGCCACCTAGGCATCCCTGTAGGAGTTCTTTATATATTAAGACAAGTCCTCTATTTCTGATTTGAAAATTTGTTCCCAAGCTTGGCATTTATCTTTTGACTTTGTTTTCCTTTTTGTTTTGTTTTTGCCACCATTGCTTTTTAAATAAAGCCTAAATTCCTCACTGCAGCCTCTATGGCCCATAATGGTCCATCCTCTGCATCTCTGACCCAAATTTCCTTCCACTATCTACCTCTATCACTCTGCTCCAGCCCATACATATTCCTTGCTGTTTCCCAAATAACCCATGCCCTTTCTGCAAGAGAACGTTTGCCTTTGCTCTTCCCGTTGCCTAAAACTGTCTTCCTTTCTTTCTCTCCTCATCTAGTTAACATTACTCCTTTAGATTCCATCCACTTCTTCTAGGAAGCCTTCCTTGACCACCTCCCAGTGGCCAAGTCTGCCTTGCTCACCATTATCATCCCAGCACTCAGCACAGTACACAGCTCATAATACTTGCTAAGTAAGGACTTGCTGAGTGAATGAAGAAAGGTTGCAGGAGGCGATAGGCAGGTTGAACTGTTAAAAAATTTTATTAAAATGTCCAAGAAGTACATTAATGTCCACAGTGTCAGATACCACAGACCCACAGAACACTGCAGCTCACAGCAAAACCAGCAGAACCCGAAGCTGTTCACACGCACACACACTCACACGCATGCCACACACGCGGCACACGCAAACACACACGCACATCCCAAAGGGAAAGACTAAAAGACAAACCACCCACTTTAGAAAAGACCAGAGCCCCTCCCACCATGGAGCTGGGGTGGAGGCAGAGTAAGGGACTAAGGGAGCCAAGGGCAGGGAGCATAAACCAAGACCACTCCCCCCAAAAAAGTTGCATCCCCAGCACCACCCCCAAAGGAAAATTATTTTATGACATGAATTACTGAAGATATGTTATTATATTTTTTAAATCAAAAGAAATTATCAAAGCAAGAAGACAAATGTACATCCCTGGGCTTACTCTATAACTATAAGGTGGAGCAGTGGATAATGTCTATAGCAGGGAAGACTGATGACCATGGTCAAGCATATGGGTCTAGTTTGCACTTCTCAATCCTTTCCTAAACTGCCTGTGTACGTGAGAGAGTGCCATTATGTTTCAACCCCTTCCCCCAAAGTAAAGAGCAACGTTTGAAGTCACAGAGGCAGGACCAAATCCTTGCTCCTGTCTTGGCTGTGACTTCGAACCAGTGCCTTTCTCTTATCTGAGCCTCAGTTTTGCTATGTGTAAAATGGGGAAGTAATGATTCCAAAATCACTGGGCTATTGAGAAGATTCAAGGAGATAGTGTGTGAATCCCTAGCACAGTATAGACTCCATAGTTGTCAACTATTATTACTTCCCAGGAGGAATATAGACTCAATGAACACATTTCCTTTTCTACTGAACCCTGGGACCACATGTTTGTTTATTTTTCTATCATGCAGAGGGCCATTCCTCATTGTAGTTTTTAACACAAATCCACAGATTTTGCCCAGAGTAGAGGAGATGAGAGTGGACAAAACATGGAGGATAAGCTGTGGGTTTTTCCTGCCAGAGATCAGGGAGCTGAATCCCAGCCTTTGGCTTGGAAAGTTCTTTTACAGGTTGCAGATTTGGGGGAAGAGATTTAGTCAGTTCTTTCCCATTTAAAAGATTTTTAAAAAATGATGAGAGAAAAATGTGTGTGTGTGTGTGTGTGTGTGTTTCGGATTTAACACTGTGCATTTCTCTACAACATGACCGCAGGTCGATGTCACTACTTCAAGTTTTAAGCGTTTCTAGTCCGCCAGGCAATGAATGGAGACGGGGATGGGGCAGGAGTAGGAGTGGGACCCAGGGCAGGGGCACTACCAACGTCTCTTTGAGGGATGGGGATGAGTACTGAGCTAGAAAACTTGGCACCTCCTTGGTCCAGGAAGGAGGTTCTTTGTCTCCCTGAGAGATGGAGGGGGAAGTAATCTGGGCTCATCCAGCCCTAAACATCCTCTCATCTGTGTGTGTGAGAGAGACTCACCACACATACAGAACCACCAAATCTCAGCACTGGACTAGGACCTGGGAGGGTAAGCAATACACCTTCCCTCCATTGCCCATATATTGCTCTGACTACTCTGATCCCTAACTCTGAGGGCACAGAAGGAGGTTGTTCTAAAACATTCCTAAAATTCAGTACATAGGAGTTCCACACTCCGTCTA
Organism: Canis lupus baileyi; assembly: GCF_048164855.1. Taxonomy (NCBI): domain Eukaryota; kingdom Metazoa; phylum Chordata; class Mammalia; order Carnivora; family Canidae; genus Canis; species Canis lupus. Next base: position 32,529 of record NW_027326518.1, read on the forward strand.
TCCACCAAGACCAAAGACGGAACTTGGGCTGAAGTCCAGGGTGAAGGAACAGCAGCTGTCATGTTCAAGCGGTGTGCTTCCATGTAATTTTCAACTCCCAAAACCAACGACCTTAACTAAAAGCTTCAGCCTGCATTTAGGACATCTGTTGGTTTACTAAGCCTGAATTTCTGGTGTGATAAGCAATTCCTTAGTGTGAATCCAAGCATGCACTCTTGCACCCTCATCAAAGCCTTATTTCAACAATTGGTGATCAGCTGTGCCAACAAAAGTCTTAACCAGTGCAAAGAATGATCTTTGCCAATTGTGCTTTCCCTTCACTGGGAGATGCTCCCAGAGTTCAGCCTGACTAGAACTGACTTTTCAGACACATGGCTATGCCTGCCAAGAGGACCTTGTGTATATAAGAAAGAGGAGAGAGGAGCTTTTTACAAAGGGTTATGGATGGGGGATGTGGTTTGGGGCTCAGGGGGCTTCCAGACCCTTTTGTTTTTCTCTGGGTTCTGTCTCCCCAGGTGAAGGCTCCAGAGAAGGTGTGGGAAGGGGGTTGTGCTTCCTTTTGCCTGGTTCTTCAGCAGAAATTCCCTTCTTCCTTCTCCCAGTCCTCTACTGGGTGTTTCTTGTGTTTTCTACGCTCCTTGCGTGATTTGTGGTGGTGATGCTGGTGATGGTGCTGGTGGTGGTGATGGTGACGCCGCATCCGATGGGATCGTCTGGCTGCAGGGAAATAAGGGAGGACAAGCAAGTGGCAAAAGGAATGAGAGGCAGGTGGCCTGATGCAGTGACCCTTTTCAGGGGGAGGAGAAATGAAGGAAGCACCGGGCAGACTGGTAAGTTCTCAGTTATCTGCAAGGCTGTAGTATCAGGGATACATTTAGTCAGATCAAAATGTGTAGTAATAAGATATTCTAATTGGAGACTACAAATAGCTGGCAATCTGTGTTGAGGTGTCTCGGGACAACCACTTACGTTTGGTGCAGACAATCTGGGGCTGGTCCCACTTGCCATTGCTCCGGCATCGGATGATGGCCACATGGTGTTGGGTAAATCCTTCATCACACTGGTATCGTACAGTAGCATGGACATTATACTTGGTCTTGCGAGCACCAATGGGTGAGGCATTCTGCACTGCTGGAGGGGGGCCACACAGCACTGGAGACAGAGGAAGCAGAAGTTAGGGAAGTGGCCACATCTGGGGCTGAACTGGTTTCCTCTCTTTTTGGGACTAATACATCCCTCAGCAGGTCCTGCCCTTTGCCCAGCTGTGGCCTCACATGTCTAGAAGTGACTGTGTCTCTCTCCTTTACCCAAACCAAGAGCTCCTTAGGGGCAGAAACCTCCTAGATACATCCCACTCTCTTCAATTCTTCTTCTTCTTCTTTTTTTTTTTTTAAGATTTTACTTATTTATTCATGAGAGAGAGAGAGAGAGAGAGAGAGACATAGGCAGAGGGAGAAACAGGCTCCTTGCAGGGAGCCTGATGTGGGACTCAATCCCGGGACCCCAGGATCATACCCTGGGCCGAAGGCAGGCGCTAAACTGCTGAGCCATCTAAGGATCCCCTCTTCAATTCTTATACATGATGGCAATGAAGGAGATGGGAGTCAAGAATAAATCTGAACAAGTGAAAAGAAAGGATGTGAAAACTGGCAAAGAAACATAAGTAAAAATAAACAAAAATATGAGAGAAAGGTAGACATGAAGATGCATATATGGGTTCCCTTAATATGTAAATAGCTCTTACAAATCAGTAAGACCAACAAGCCTATAGAAAGTTATACAAAGGAGGGCAGCCCTGGTGACACAGCAGTTTAGCACCGCCTGCAGCCCAGGGTGTGATCGTGGGGACCCGGGATTGAGTCCCACGTCGGGCTCCCTGAGTGGAGCCTGTTTCTCCCTCTGCCTGTGTCTCTGCCTCTCTCTCTCTCTCTCTGTCTGTCTCTATGAATAAATAAATAAAATCTTAAAAAAAAAGTTATGCAAAGGAGATGAACTAGCAGGTCACAGGAAAATAAAGGCATACAAACAGCTTATCGACGTATGAACAGTTGGTTATTCTCATCCTTAAAGACATGCAAACTACTAAAACAAGTAGATACTATTTTTTCCCCACTTAGATGAACAAAGAACAAAAAGTTGGAGAACACATAGAGTTGGCAAAAGTGGGAAAAAACAGGCACTCTCACACAGCACTGTAGTGAAAACTGGGCAGGGCTGACTTATATTTACAAACTTAAATGAAACAACAAAGCAGTGCATGTGAGAAGCAGGAGGGGAGTTGGAGGGGAGTTGGAGGAGAGAGAGCAACAGCATACCTGTCCCCTTCTTACAGACATACGGGAGGTTGTAGTTGCAGGGAACATCGTTCCAACGGCCGCTCTCATGTGCAACCATCACCACACAGTCCTCCCCACCCGCGAAGAAATTGTCAGGCTGATTCTCCCGCCAGTTCTCATATTGCTGCAGGAATGGGAAACAGGGGGGCTCAGGCTTTGTCACTGCCTACTGCAGGACTCCCCTGGCCAGACCACTCAAACTTTAAGGACTCAGTGTTTCCATCTCCACAGTGGTCACCATTCTGTCTGACAGTGGCCTCCACTGCATTGCGTCACCTCTCCTTTAGCCCTCCTACCTTCTTCCTTTCTCCCTGATAGGCTATTTTCCACATGGGTCACTGTTACACAAATAGTTGAACAAAGGTCCAGGAGGGATTCCCTGAGGAGGCAAGGGGATAGCTGAAGACCCAAGGGTAGAAACGATGCGGGTAGGGAAGAGAATTCCAAGCAGAGGGCACAGCTAGTGCAAAGGCCCAGAGGCAGGACAGTGCTCATCCTGTTTGAGGAACAGAACAGAGGCCAGTGGGGTCAGAGTTGCTAGACTGAGTTGCAGTGTGGTCAGTGAGTGGGCAAGGGCCAGTTCTTGCAGTAGAACAGATGGATTCTTTTAAACTGGGGTATAATACCTGTAACAGAAAATTTACCATTTTAACCATTTTTAAGTGTCTAGTTCATTGGCATAAATACAATTCACAACACTGTACAACTATCACCACTGTCTATCCCCAGTACTTTTTCATCCTTTCAAACAGAAATCCTGTCCCCATTAGCAATCACTCCCCATTCTGGCCTGCCCCCAAGCCACCACGGATCTACGTTCTGTCTCTACGAATTTGCCTATTTTAGATATTTCACGTAAATGGAATCATACATCATACAACATGTGCCCTTTTATCTCTGGCTTTTTTTCACTGAGCACAATGTTTTCAAGTTTCATGCACATGGTAGCACATATCAGCTTTTTATCTGAATAGTGTTCCTCATGTGGATGGACCACATTTTGTTTCTCCATTCATTTGCTGATGGACATTTGTTTTTGTTTTATTTTTTTAAGATTTATTTTTTATTTATTCATGATAGACATAGAGAGAGAGAGAGGCAGAGACACAGGCAGAGGGAGAAGCAGGCTCCATGCCGGGAGCCCCATGTGGGACTTGATCCCGGGACTCCAGGATCGCGCCCTGGACCAAAGGCAAGCGCCAAAACGCTGAGCCACCCAGGGATCCTCGCTGATGGACATTTGGGTTGTTTCTACCTTGTGGCTGTTGTGAGTTGGAGTGCTATGGACATGAATGTACAAATACCTGTTTGAGTACCTGCTTACACTTCTTTGGGGTATCTACCTAGGAGCGAAGTTTCTGGGTCATGTGGCAATTCTGCTCGACTTTACCTTTTTAAGGGACTGCCAGACTGTTCTCCACAGCAGGACGAGGTGGATTTTTATCTTGAGAACAATAGGGAGTCTGAGAGGACTCAAAGCAGGGAGAATCCTGATCTGATGTATGATTTTTATTTTTATTTTTTTTAATTAATTTGTTTTTGATGTATGATTTTTAGAAGGTCTCCGTATATATAGGTTTTCCTTTTGGGGTGATGAAAATATTCTGTAACTAGACTGAGGTGACAGTTGCACAACATTGTGAAGGTACTAAATGCCACTGAATTACACATTTTATTTTTTTATTTATTTTTTCTTTTTGAATTACACATTTTAAAATGATTAATTTTGGGGTGCCTGGCTGACTCAGAAGAGAGTGGGATGCTTGTTCTCAGGATCGTGAGTTCAAGTCCTGTGTTGGCTGTAGAGATTACTTAAATAAAAAATTTTTAAAAGAAAACTTTAGAATTATTTTTATGTTATGTAAATTTCACCACAATTTTTTAAATAAGGTTCCCATGGCTGCCAGGTGGAGGGGCAGGAATGTAGGTAGCAAGTGCATGTGTTGTGGAGGGGGCTGGGAGGCTACTGCAGAGGTCCTAGTGAGGTGATAAAGGAGACGGCAGGAAGTGGGAATATCTTGGAGTCTACGGCTGGAGGGCATGACAGTGAGCAAGAGGAGGCTTCAGGTCCTGGTCCTAGGTCTATAATTTCAGCCACTGGGTGGGCCAAGTGTTTAAAGGCCTGGAAAGTCAAGGGCCATCTGGGGCTTTGCTGAAGCTCCTCTGCCAACTCCAGAATCTCAGAGCCACAAGGACCTGTGGTTGATTTGCACAAGAGGGTAAAATCAGGCCAAAGCACAGAGCCCACGAGGCTCATACACATCCCACCATTCTAGGGAGACCCAAGCCTGGCTTCTGGCACTCACCAGCCCTGTGTTGTCCGTCCACTGGAAATCCCTCTCCACGATCCTGTCATTCAGGCCGATCCAGGTGTTTTCACGCCCAAAGCCTGCGAGGTGGGGGCATCCTGAGAACGGAGTTCCGACCCCTCCCCAGCCTCGGGTATGGGCTGGAGGAGTGGTGGAAAGTGTGGGAAAGGAGGACCCCAGCCCCTCCCACAGCCTCTGTGTGGGCCGGAAGCCCTTGGTCTCCTCGATTCCCACACAGATGAGAGTGGGGGTCGGGGAGGAGGCATGAAAAAGGCTGGAATTAGGCCCCAGTCTTGCCAGGATTTGTGGATTAAGCAAACAGCCAGAGGAAGGAAAAAACAGAGATGCGTCAGATCTTTGCAGAAACGGGAGTAAGGGATAGGAGAGCCAGCAGGCAGGGCTGGACAGGGCAGGCAGGTGGCTGAGTGAGGGAGTTAGTCACTGAGTGTCACTGAGGATAAGCATGTGTTTGATTACATTCAGGGTAGAAAACAACAACAACAACAACAATGAGGGAACCAGGGAATTAACAAATGAAAGAATTACCAGGGGATGGGATGGGGGAAATGTGAATAATTGGATGGATGAACAAATGGCACGGGGATAATGAATAAATCAATAAATGCCAGATTTAATTGATGCAATACGGTTTTTCTAGATTTCTTGCAGAGCTCCATCCTCATTTCATCCCCCACTTCACAGATGCCTCTTCATTGCCCTCTTTCCCCTGGCTCTGTTTTATTTGTCATCAGTGCACTTAGGACCAGCTAAATTACAGTATAGACTTATTTAATTAGATATTTACTTGTTCGCCTATAGCCCCCATATAAGAATGCCAATCCCTGAGGACAGGACAATCTGTGTCTCACTCACTGCTGTGTCCCAGCACCTGGAATGGTGCCTGGCACATAGCAGATACTCAGTAAATATTTGGTGACTTAATGAATGAAGTGAATCTGTGAAATAATAAGTGAATAAATGGACACATGAATTAAAGTGGTCAGGGCTTGCATTAATGAACACAGCTTCAGAAAGGTAGTGTCTTCAGGACCCTAGAGGATGCCCTGGCAAAGGGACCCTCCCACCCCAAAGTCCCTACTGTTAATGAAGCTGTGCTCCTCAGGCGAGTGGATGCTGGTCAGGTGGCCAGCTCGGCGGCGGCAGTCCCTCTCGGCGTCCTCCCATGCCCGTCGATGGGCAAAATAGCGGTAGCAGTGGCCCTGGAACTTGTGCCAGCCATGGTCACAGCCCTCTGTGTCTGAGAGGGGGGATGGGAGTATGAGGGAGACTGGCCTTGGGCCACGCCCTACCCCGCTGGCCATGAGCAAGTGCACCATAGACAGGGCCAAACCCAAGGTCCTTGTGGGGCCAGATCACCCCTTTTCCTGTCCCCATCCCCCTGAGCCTCTTCCCTACCTCAGTCACCTCCCCTCTCCCATATTTCTCTGCTGCAGGAAGTGATTCTACTGGAGACCATTACACCCACCCCTCTCATCCCAACTCTGAAAGTCTCCTTCTTTGATCTGGCTGTACTCTCTGTATGGATCTGGGAACTCAGAAAATGGGCTTCAGGACTACCTAAAATTTCTCTCCTGGCAAAAGGCTCAATCGAGTAGACATTTGTCCCAAAAAGCTACGCAAATGGTCAATAAACACATGAAAAGATGCTCAACATTCTTAGTCATTGGGAAACGCCGCAAATCAGAGCCACAATGGGACACCACTGCACACCCACTAGGATGGCTAAAATTAAAAAAAAAAAATTTAAAGGAAAATAACAAGTGTTGGTGAGGACGTGGAAAAACTGGAACCCTTGTACATTGCCAGTGGGAATGTCATATGGTGCAGTCACTGTGGGAAACAGTCTAGCAGTCCCTCCAAATGTTAAACACAGAACTGCCATGTGGCCCAGCCATTTCAGCCAGGTATAAACAAAAAGAATGGGATGAGAAGAAAGGAATCTAGTGTCCAAACAAAAACTTATATCGAATGTTCACAGTAGCACTCTTCACATTAACCACAAAGGGGGACACAACCCAAACATCCACCAAGTGATGAATGGATAAAGAGAATGTGGTCTATCCCTACAATGGAATATTATCCAGCCATAAAAAAGGAACAGAGCACTGATTCACACAACAATATAGATAAATCTGGAAAACATCAGTCTGAGTGAAAGAAAGCAGACACCAAATGACATGTAGTGCAGGATTCCATGGATATGAAATGTCCAGAACAGGCAAATCCATAGACAGAAAGTAGACAAGTGGCTGCCAGGGGCTGAAGGAGGTGGATGGGGAGTGACTGCTCATGGATACAAGATTCCCTATCAGGGTGATGAAAACGTCTTGGGAATAGGGAGAGGTTGTACAACACCATGAATGTACTGGATGCCATTGAACTGTACACTTTATAAAGGATAAGTCTATATCCTGTGAGTTTTATCCCAAAACAACAATTTATCATCTGTTCAACTCATGGCCACAGAAATAGAAGCATGTGAGGGACACATGCAGCCCAGCAGCCCACCCCACTCTTGGTGCTATTTCTAGGGTCTTGGCAGACTCACCTTTCTCGCAGAGGCTGCCCCCATAGCTGGGGAGGCAAAGACAGACGAATGTGTTGACCTCGTCAATGCAGGTGCCTCCATTTTCACAGGGGCTGGAGACACAGTCATCAATATCTGGGGAGGGTGGGATGGGACTGAGTCAGAGGTCAGCCTCCCCTTGGTTCCCAGTCCCCATAAGGAACCAGGCAGAAGATGAGGTCATGATCCTACCATCCATCCTGGACTTGAGTGAAGCAACAGTGGTCTGCACAGATGGCCCAATGACTCTGGAGGTCAAGGGGATGGAACCTCACACAATTAACATGAATTAGCATTAATGAGAGCAGATGCCACTGGGCCAGCTGAGAGCCAGTGTGTGGAATGTTCCATTGGACTTCAGAACACTGAAGGTTATACTCTGGCAAGCAGACTCACAGAATGTCGAAGATGGAGGGTCTTTTCAGAATGTGGAACTTAGGGAAACTGAGTTCCAGAGCACCCGCAAGGACTTGCACAGAGGCATGCAGCTGTTTGTAGGTGGAGCTAGATATCATTTGAGCTCTCCTACCAATTCCTGTGTAGGCAGTGCCTGAAGTATGTGTGACTTGGGCAAGTCACTTCCCCTCCCTGGGACTCATTTTAATTTTTGCCAAGTGATGATAAAAATAGCACCTTTTCAAGGGTGGTTGTAAGTGGAGGGTCAAAAGAAGAGCTCAATAAATTATACTGCTTATATTTATTGTTATAATTCTATAATTAGTAGTGTGGTTGGGAAATCAATGAAATAATGTGCAGAGCTCAAGATTGATATCATTTATACTTAAGTTAAAATTTCATAATTTGTCATGCTTCCTGTGTTGGGGTTTTGGGGGCTAGGAAGAGCCCCCTTGGATTTGGGAGGAGTCTGAGCCTTATCATTCATCTTCCCCTCTAATCCTTGCCTGGTAGTAATGGGAGGCAGCACACCTGAACCTTGATCCCCAGCTGCTTGGTGCTGGTTCAGCTAATTGAGACCGATTTACTGGATCCAAGGAGAGGGAGAGGGGAAGGGAGCATCTGAAGCCAGCATTTTGTGATCCCTGAATCCTCATGGGAATGTCCGCTAGGGTAGACCCCAGGGCTCTGGTTCAAACAAGTCTAGGTTCAGATTCCGAATGTGGGGCACTCACCGATCTCACAGTTCTCCCCGGTGAAGCCCTGGTCACAGCTACAGCCATACATGGTGCCATTGGCTTTACAGGTACCGCCATGCAGGCAAGGGTTGTTCTCGCATGGATCCAAGGGGGCTGCAGAATGGACAGGCAGTGTGGAGAGGAAGTAGGCCACCATGTTGTCTGCCTTCCCAGAATCCAGACCTAAGACTCCCAAAACCCTCTCCGTGGAGTCCCCTCTATAACTTCTCACAGGCAGCTACCAATTTCCTCTTGCATGCTCCTGTGATGAGGATCTTGCTTCCCTCAGGAACTGTCCAGAGCAGCTATAGACCACTCGGCGTATGCAAACTGAACTGGAATGGGTTTCCTGAAGCTTCTTTTTGGAAGTCTCTTGGAATGTGGGTTTAAGAGCCTCCCTGACTTGTCCCTTTCTTCTGGACATGCCCTGATGGTCATTGTACTTCCCACAGTTTGGAGCACAGAGGTGGACATAAGGTCCCAAGTGGGGTATGAGCATCACTAGCAATAGTGGGAATCATCACCTCCCTCATTCTCGTGGCTCAATCTTTTTTGATGCAGTCTCAGTGGTTACAGTATGGACAGGTGGTAGATGATAGTAGTTATAACCATGGGCTCTGGAATCAGAGAGGTTAGTTCAATCCCTGGCTCTGCCACTCACTAGGGACCCTGGACAAATTACATCTCTGAATTTCAGTTGTCTCATCTACCAGATAGAAATAAAAACAGTTCATCTCTTTCCCAGTTCTGACCATAATGCCCTGTCTGGCTCTGTCTATATCAATTTGAGGCATCTTAAGGGGTCTCAGCATTGCTCAGTATGGACTTGACACTCAGGGAGCATTAGGAATATGTGTCCTTGTCTCCCTCCTCCATAATTACCCCCATCAGCTGGGTTTTCCTGGGAGGCAGCTGAGTCTCCTTCTGCCTCTCCCCTCTCAGAGGCCAGATGCCTTTGTGGGTGGTCTCCACCCTGGGGCCTGGGAGAGGAAGAGCAAGAATTCTCATCCTATCCCAGGCCACCCCTATCCCTTGTCAGGACAGTATCTCATCTTCCACTGCACAGACACTAGACCCGTCGCCCAGAGAAGAGCAGGGCCTGGCTTAAATTAACACAGCAGAACAGTACAAGAACCAAGACTGCCCTCCAAAGCTCTGGAGGCTCAGTTAAAGGCCCTCTCTCGGGGCACTTGGGTGGCTTAGTGTTTGAGCATCTGCCTTTGGCTCAGGTCGTGATCCTGGGGTCCCGGGATTGAGTCCTGCATCAGGCTTACTGCAGGGAGCCTGCATCTCCCTCTCCCTGTGTCTCTGCCTCTCATTCTCTGTGTCTCTCATGAATAAATAAAGAAAATCTTAAAAAAAAAAAAAAAGGCCCTCTCTCTGGCCCCTATAACCTAGAACTTGTTTCTGTTTTTGCCTAGTCCAGGGACTCATAAGAAATTGAAATGGTGATAAGCAGTTGCTTCCTCTCTCACACCCACAGGTGTGATCTCTGCTGTCACCCTCCACAGGCTGTTTTCCCCAAAAGCCGCCAGAGATAGCCTATGTAAACCTGAATCAGGTCATGTCCCTCCTCTGCTTAGGTCCCTCTATGGCTCCCCATTACCCTATGAGGAAAAGCCTTACTGCAACCCACGGGGCCCTGTGGAATTTTTCCTAACATCTCCTTGCCCTACCTCCTCCTCTCTTCCCCTGGCTCATTCTGCTCCAGCCACACTGGCTTTGCCGTTCCTACAACATGCCAGGCACGGGTTCTGCCTCAGTGTCCTGGTACAGGCTACTTCCTCTGCCTGGAATGCTCTTCCCCTAGATCTCCCCATGGCTCTTCCCTCACCTCCGCTGGTTTGCTCAAATTTCATCTGGCTAGAGAGGCCTTTCTGACCCCCTGTCACAGCTAGAAAATGCCCACTGGCATCCCCCACCCTTTACTTTTCTCTTTGCCCCATGTCACTTTCTGATTTCCAATATAATTTCTTATTTACTAGATTTATCATTATTTGTTGGTGCCTTTCCCCAGAGCAGTGATGTTCCACATGGCAGCTACATATAGTTATTTAAGTTTAAATTAAAATGGAATAAAAGTAAAAAGGCAGTTTCTCAGTCACATGAACCATGTTAAGGACTCAGTAACCACACGTGGCTGGTTGCTACCATATTAGACAGCATTGCTCCAGAACATTTCCATCATTGGCAAAGTGCTAGAATGTCAGCTTCCAGAGGACAAGGGACTTGGTCTCAAGATGGGGCCTGAAACACAGCAGGCATTCAGTAATTGCTTGTTAATTGAATGAAAGCTGCTGGCCCTCCTGTAGTGGCTGACGCCTGTCCGTGGGGTGATGGCAGGTGCCCCCATGGATGGCCAGAGGGGCCTGTGGCTGGCTGTATCTGTCCCTGGTGCCACCCCAGCACGTGTGTGCACACGCATGGGGCTGCCGGGCGCCGGGACGCGTGAGCCCTACCAGGTGCCCTGAGCTGCCGACACCTACCCACGGGCTGGCGGTGACTCAGTCGCTCACTGGTGCTGCTTTTATTTTTGGCTTCATTAGCATTTCTGCTACAAGCGGGGCGGGTGGGTAGGCGCTTGGGTCTCCCCCAGCGTTGGCTGCCTCCCTCCACCCAAGCTGCCACTGGCTTCAGTCTGGAGCCAAGAAACCAGCAGAATCCAAGATAGATCCAGCTGTGGTCTTGGGGGCTCCACCCAAAGCATTTCCTTAGCACCCCCTTATACATGGTTTTCCCTCCCACCTCTCTGATCACCCCTTCTCTAGCTCCTTTAGCTTTGAGCCTCCTTCCCTCTGCCCATCCCCCACCACCATTCTCTTTTCTGCTCCTTGCCTGGGTGAGCTCACCCCCTCCCCAGGACCTTAGGTGTTTGTTTGGTTTTATAGCAATGAAACAAGTACTACCTAGTGTTGGAGACACACTGTTGTCACATGGCCTGGATTCAAATCTTATCATCTACACTCCTCAGCTATATGATTCTGCTCAAGTCACCTGACTTTCCCATGCCTCAGTCTCTCTACTCTTGCTAGAACTTCTTCCACCAGGACATTTTAAGGATTAACTAAGTTGATTCCAGTAAAGTGCTCAAAACAAGCCAAGCGTACAGCAGGTACCAATAAGCATTAGCCTTTATTGATGCTCACGCCTCTGCCCAGAGTCCACTTGCCTCCTGGGCATCTGAGAAAAGAGGAGCAGTCCTAGACACAGCCCAGAGTGACAGGATGGGCAATGAAACGCTGCATCCGCTATTTGCAGTGCCAAGACACTTAGCCTTCGAAAAAAGGAGCAACTGTAAAACCAATTGTGTTAATAAGAGTGTTTTGGAACTCAGAAAAAGTGTCTTTTAATTAGCTGCTTCTTCTTCTTCTTCTTCTTTTTTTTTTTAAGGCTCAGTTGGCCAAAGGGGAGGAAAAAAAGCCAGAATTTGCAGGCTGAGCTGGCCCCAGGAGAATAGGGCATTCGGCTTTCTCGGAACTCCTCTGGACATAGAACAGTTAAGAGTTCCACAGACTTGGGCTCTGCTTGAAGTGTGGCCACTGAGTAGGAGGCAGTCATGCTTCCCCTAAGCCTTATTTTGCTCTCTACAAAATGGGGGTGATGCCCACCCCTTCTGCCTCTTCCCAGTACCCACTTTCCCTGGAGGTCTACTTGCAATTCCCACTTGACCAAAAAGCCCTCCCTGCCATGCCTCCTCCCTCCAGCCCCACCCCGGGGTGTCTTCCGGACTGAGGCATCACTGAAGGCCAGACCCCAGTATCTCACAGCACTGTCTGGCTCAGAGTGGACACGAGCATGATCTGTTGACTGGAATCATCTCCCAAGTTAAACTCCATCCAATGCCTCGTTATTCCCCCATTACTCATTGTGCATCAAAACAATGGTGCAACTTCACCTCCTGGCCTTTACTCAGCTGGTACCTCTTCCAGGAACACCCTTTCTGCAATTCAACTCTGCCTGATGAGCTCCAACATCATTCCCCTGTTAAAAACCTTCCTGGGCCCCTGTGTATAACCCTTCCTTCCAGCTCTGGGCTCCCCAGCCCCTTTTCCCCAAGCCCTGGCCACAGTGGAGGAGGTCACAAGCTTTGAACTCACCCTCCTCTGCACTCCTGTTTCCAGGGATCCCTGGTAGGGTCGGCTCTTCTCCACTTGCTGTCTCCTCCCAGAAGCCCTCCACATCTGGGCTCCCTGCCAGGACCTCCAGCTCAAACTCCTCTGGGTCCAGGGAGGCAGGCGGATGGGTGCTGGGGGTGTCCCCTGGCATTGTAGGCTCTCCTGAGGAAACTGAGACAGGCTTGTCCATGCCAGCTGCTTTCGGTGTCCAAGGAGGAAAACCAGGCTCCCCTGGGGGACTACCCTCATGTGAAGGGGCCAAGTCTCCCAGTGTTCCCTGGGTCACCACCTGGCCCTCTGGCCCTGGATGGGGTTGGGAGCTTGAGGAGGTCATTGTGGACACAGCCAGGACCCCAACCTTGTCCCCTGGGTCTGGGGACGAGAGGGACATTGCCATGCTCGAATTCACAGCCATTTGAGGGCTCAAGGTTGGGGGGCTTTCGGCTCCCTCAACCACATGGGATCCAGGTTCCCAAATCCTACCAACATCACTGGGATCCAGGTTGGCTGTGGAATCCGTGGGCCCCAACATGGCTTCTCCATTTATAGCAGCCCAAGGTTCCAAACTTGGGGTGACCCCAGGAATCAAGAAGACTCTGGGGACCCCCGAGGGTGCAGATGTGGGGAGAGAGTCCAACCCCTCACTGTGCAGTGAGGGCCACGTGCCCTGTGCCTCGTCCATGGTGGCCTGAGAGTCAGACCTCGAGATGTCTCTCACTCCTGGGGGCTCAATGGCTGTTTCAGTGGGGGCGAAATCTTCCACATTCCTGTCCACAGAAGCTTGTGGAGTGGATCTGGGGAGCTCAGCTTTGCTGAGCCCAGTAGGGCTGGTCCCCCCAGTTTCTCCAAAGTCTGCCCTGGGAGAGTCAGGACTGGGTCCAGTTTGTGTGTCTGTGGCTGTCTGCGAGAAACCTATTGGATATCCCGCTCTGTGGCTGCCGACTGTTGAGGATGTGGCCTCTCTACCCTGTCCTGTTGGGACTGAGGAGAGGGACAAGGAATGCACCTCTGGATGGATGGGGTCCTGGGGGATAACCTCAGTATCTGAGGCAGGAGAGGGTGAGATGGTGGCTATGGCCTCACTATGCCCCTTGACCCTGTCGGCCTGCGTGGGGAGGGGTGTAGGGTGTGGCTGAAGCCACAGTTTCGGGGCACGAAGCATGGCCATGACAGGGAGGTCTGGGGAAGAGACCATGGGAGCTACCTCCCAGGAAGCAGAGCTGGGGCCCTCTGAGGGGCTGGGTGCCAGGGCAGTGCCCTCTGAGGGGGACCAGGGCAGGTCAGGAGTGGCTGGCCTCACACTGGGGCCCTTGGCTTCCTCAAGTTCCAGGCCAAGGACCCTGCTGGGGCCTGGGATGCTAGGTGGGACCACGGTTGGGGGCCACAGCCAGGACTCTGGAGGGCTCCTGCCACCAGGGGAACCTGCAACAATATCAACAAGAGTAATTCTAATTATCTCTCAGCAGTTCCTTCTGTTGAGTGCCCTTGGCTCCAGGCCCAAGGAAGAGGGGGCTTCTGAGGCTTGGTGGGGCCTGGGGACCCAGCTGGGATTTGGAGCCTCTTCCTGTGCCCCCTCAGATCCCCAGGCAGGTCCCACCTCCCCCTTGAACCCCACTCACCAGCCTCAGGCATATCCACCTCATTGGTCAGCACAGCCCAGGGGCTTTGGCTCCGGCTAGTCCCTGAGGCATCTGTGGCTCCGGTGGCCAGCAGAGGCTCCACGTGATTCCCAGGAGCCTCTGGGGTCGGGGGCTGGGTGCCGGCCTCAAGCCCCATCTCCAGGCCTTGCTGGGGTTCCTGCTGCTGGAAGTGGCGCCCATTCAATCCTTTAAAGCGTCCCCTCTTCCTGGGTATGGGGCCAGTTGGAGTTGCCTCCGTGTGTGTGCCCACTGCAGTGCTAAGGCTGCTGGGGCTGGGGGTCGCTGGGCTCAGCCATGCCTCTTCAGCCTCCAGGGAGGGCCTTGAGGCTAGCGTGAAGCCTCCAGGGGCAGGGCTGGGGGTCTCCCGAGACTGCTGCTTCTCTGCCAAGATCAGAGGCTCTTCCTCCCCACTGGACACTAGAGGCTCCTGGAAGTCAGGGGTGACCATCTCCTCCCCAATGCTCGGCTCCAGTTCTTGGGCTGGGGGCCCTTCTGCTGACAGGATCTCCCCCTCATCCCCAGATGAGGGGGTCTCTGGGTCTCCATGTTGATGTGGTGTTGGGTGATGAGCTATGAGAGAAAGCCAAAAAGGTTGTGTTCGGTCCAGGGGCTGGCTGGGAAGTTCTGGCTGAAATCTACCCCCACTCCAACATGCTGCAGCACAGACCTTCTGTATATCTCTCTCTGCGCCCCTCTGTCTCTGAAATCTCTGGGTGGTTTCTGGGATCCCCCAGACTGAGAGAGGGAGGTGTGAAGTTATCACTCCCACAGTTCAAGCTAGGACCCACTGTCAAGGTCAAGAGACAGCATGGCTCCTGGGTAAAGCTCAGGCAGTGGACACTTATCCTGGGGGACAGATCACACCAGGGCTGTGGCTCCGCCCAACGGGGGGGGAAGCTCCTAATGAGCGTTGCCTTCTTACAAAGTATATTTTTTCCCCTTGCACATTGGACTTGGGTCCTTGAAGTCAGGTGTGCAGCTTCTGAAGCTTTGGTCCCATTCCAAGGACTGGGGTCTTCCCTAGTCTAGTCCCTGGAGGTGTGACCCTGTCCAGGGGCCATGGTTAATCAAGGCAGCACTTCCTCCCCAGGGGATATTTATGCACAAGCCTCCAGCTAAAATATGCTCCACCCAGGAGCGTGTCTTTCAGGGATCTCCAGAGATACACCCCACTCTCTAAACAGAACTTCCCGCTGGCAGCTTGGCCGCCTCGGGCCGCGGTCCTACCCCCAGGGCGGGACTGCAGGGAAAAGCCAGCACTGGGGGCGTGGCCTACCCCGAGGGCGTGGCTTATCGCAGACCTTGTTTCCAAGGATCTTCTCCCGCGTCTGGGCTCCGCCTCCACTAGAAAGCAAAATTCCCGGGGGCGTGGCCTTGACCTGGGCTTGCAACCTCGGGGCGCGCCCTTACACGCACCTCGGAAGCAGTAGGCATCGAAGCGCGCTCCGGGCGCCGGGAAGCCGGTGCGGTTGGCGAAGCGGTAGACGGTGCGCACGCCCGGGGCTGGGCCCCCGCAGCGCCGGCGCGGCGTCTGGATCGGGTAGCGCACGCTGCCGTCGGCCAGCCAGCCCGGGTCGCACTGGTCCAGGCCCTCGTGCCAGGCCAAGTGCAGCTGTCCCACCGAGGCTAGCGCGGCGCCCTGGCGGCGGCACTGGGCACGCGCGCCGGCCAGAGTCAGGCGGCGGGCCGGGCCCACATAGAAGACCTCGCCTGCGGGAAGGCGCGGGTGAAGGTCACGCGGGCCTGGGGGATCCTCCCCCGGAGCCCGGGAAGGGGGTCCCACTCTAAACCCCAGGACGGCCGGGTTTGGGTGATGGCAGATGGGCTCGCCCCGCCGGGTCGTCGTCTTTACTTCTCAAGCGGTGCTAAGAAGAGGGCCTTAGCTTCTTTTTACAAATAAGGTAACTCAGACCCTTGAGTGTGTTGGGCTTCAGAGAAACGGAGGGGATTGGCGTGGGGGGCTCAGAGAGGGAGAGGAGGGTAGGAGGAGGGAGCTGGGCCAGGGAAGAAAAAAGGTTCAGAGCAGGGATGGGGTCTCAGAGAGAGGGAAGGAGCACAGAGAAGGAGGGGGGCTCAGGGAGGGAAGGAAAGCTCAGAGAAGGGTGAGCCCAGATTCTGGCTGCAGGTTTAGAGAGGGATGAGACTTAGGAGAGCTAGGCAAGGACTTAGGGAGGCATGGGGGTGGGGAAGGTAACGGGGGTTCAGGGAAGTGGGGGTGGGGGTGTCCTGCCAGCCCCAGACTTACCCCCCAGCTCACGGGCAAAGCAATACACATCGTAGAGTTCCCGTGGGTCGCGCCTCCCATAGCTCCTCACCCCTGGAAGGCTGCTACGGTCACCATAGCAACCAGGACGGGACTGGGTGATAGGATACCTGACAAGACAAGGAGGGGGGTCCCTCTCAAATGTGTGCACCTGGGGCCCCCAATGACCATCTTTCCCAGGGGTTAGGACTCCATGTCCCAACTCTATGTACCCCCTCACCGAACAGTGCGGTCAGAGAGCCATCCGGCATCACAGTTGTCAAAGCCGTCTTCAAAGGCAGCCTGCAGGTGCCGTGGGGCTGCAATGGTGGCTGAGCTGAGACGGCAGGCCTCCTGGGCCTCTGCAAAGGTCAGTGCATAGCGATCCTGAGCTGCCCGGTAGTGGAACACAACACCTGCAGGGGAACATCCAGGAGAGGAGCTGATTATGCTGGAATCTTCAAGAACAGACCTCCCTCTTGCAAAAAGTCCCTTCCCCCAGTTTGATAATAATAGACCTGCTCCCCTATGCTGCTTTGTACCACTCCAGATGATATACCCCTATTTTTAGATAACTGATAACAATGGCCATAAAGGGCTAGAAATTGTCAAATGTTTATCGTGTAAAAAGCATTCATAAGCATGATCTTACTGAAATCTAACAACAACACTATGATTATCCCCATTTCCAGAGGAAAAAACTAAGGCTAAGAGAGTTTGAGGGACATGTCCAGTTCCACACAGCCAGTATGAGGCACAGCCAAAATTCATATCCGGGATGATCTGACTCAAAAATAACACTCTCCATGCCCAGGTTTAGACCCTGGAGGTGATAGGAGGCATAGAGAAGAGTGAGAGAGTTTCTGCCTTTTAAGAAATAAGTACATGCTGGGGCAGGCACCTGCCTGGCTCAGTTGTTTGAGTATGCAACTCTTGACCTTGGGGTTGTGAGTTCAAGCCCCACATTGGGTGTAGAAATTACTTAAAAATAAAATATTTTAAAAAAAGAATTAAGTACATGCATTGATTGGGGAAGCACAGGTGGCAATGGGAAATCAAGTGTTTCTTGTTCAGCCTGGAAATGGAGTCATGGAAGACTTCCTGCAGGAGGCGACATGTAAGTCAGGATGTGAAACATCAATAATGGGCTCACTGTGAGTGAAATTCCAATTCCATTTTGGGGATGAAAGAAATGTCTGAGCAAGACAAAGGAACGAAACCTTTTATTCTATTTTATCAGAATTCCTGGAAGGCAACAGCTGCATCTCAGTTATGATTATGTCCCCAGCACCAGATTAGCATATGGTAGTGTTAATAAGTGTTTAGTTGAATTAATGAATTGAAGCCCAGAGGTGGAATTTACTTCCTTCACCATTTACCAGTTTTCTTCAAGATTTATCAGTTTTGAGCAGCAAGGCCTTGGAAAGGGG
>NW_027326519.1:0-49914 GCF_048164855.1 Canis lupus baileyi
CTGTGACTATCAAAACTAAATTTAAAAATTAAAAAAAAGAAAATCAAATCGAATTGAAAAGAATCGAATCAAATCGAATCGAAATTAATCGAATCGAAAAGAATCGAATCGAATCAAAAATAATCAAATCGAATAGAAAATAATCGAATCAAAACGAATTGAATCAAAAATAATCGAATCGAACCGAAATTAATCAAATCGATTCGATTTTTCAATTCGTTTTGATTATTTTTGATTTTATTCGATTCCTTTCGATTTGATTCAATTCGATTCGGTTCTTTTCTATTGGATTCGATTCTTTTCGATTCACTTCTTTTCGATGTCATTCGATTCAATTCTGTTCGATTCAATTCAATTTGATTTGATTTTTGTCGATTTGATTCGATTCTTTCGATTCGATTCGATTCTTTTCGATTCTATTCGATTTGATTCCATTTTTTCAATTCGTTTAGATCTTTTTGATTCGATTCAATTCGATTCTTTTCGATTAGATTCAATTCGATTTGATTCTTTTTGATTCGATTCAATTAGATTCGATTCTTTTCTATTCGATTCGAATCAAATCTTTTCGATTCAATTTGATTTGATTCGATTATTTGAATGAATCGAATTGAAAAGAATCGAATCGAATCAAATCGAAAAGAATCGAATCGAATGGAAAAGAATCGTTACGAATCCAAAAGAATCTAATTGAATCGAAAAAAATGGAGTCAAATCAAAAAGAATCGAATCAAATCGAAAAGAATCGAATCCCATCAAATTGAATCAAAAATAATCGATTCCCATCGAATCGAATCGAATCTAAGCCAATCGAATTGAATCAAATATAATCGAATCGAATCGAAAAGAATCGAATCGAATTGAAAATAATCGAATCGAAAAGAATCAAATCGAATCAAAAAATCAAATCGAATCTAAAATAACAGACTCGAAAAGAATCGAATTGATTCGAATCGAAAAGAATCGAATCGAATCGAAAAGAATCAAATCAATTAAAAAATAATCAAACCGAATTGAACCGAAAATAATTGAATAGAATAGAATTGAATAGAAAATAATCAAATTGGGGATCCCTGGGTGGCGCAGCAGTTTAGAGCCTGCCTTTGGCCCAGGGCGTGATTCTGGAGATCTGGGATTGAATCCCACGTTGGGCTCCCGGTGCATGGAGCCTGCTTCTCCCTCTGTCTGTGTCTCTGCCTCTCTCTCTCTCTGTGTGACTATCATAAATAAATTTAAAAATTAAAAAAAGAAAATAATCAAATCAAATTGAAAAGAATCGAATCAAATCGAATCGAAATTAATCGAATCAAAAAGAATCGAATAGAATCAAAAAGAATCGAATCGAATAGAAAAGAATCGAATCGAATGGAATTGAATCAAAAATAATCGAATTGAATTGAAATTAATCGAATCGAATCGATCTTTTTCAATTGGTTTCGATTCTTTTTGTTGATTCGATTCCTTTCAATTTGATTCAATTCGATTCGATTCTTTTCTATTGGATTCGATTCTTTTCGATTCGCTTCTTTTCGATGTCATTTGATTCGATAATGTTCGATTCAATTCAATTTGATTCAATTTTTGTCGATTTGATTCGATTCTTTCGATTCGATTCTTTTCGATTGTATTAAATTCGATTCGATTTTTTCAATTCGTTTAGATTCTTTTTGATTTGATTCGATTCGATTCTTTTCGATTTGATTCGATTCGATTCTTTCAATTCGATTCGATTCGATTCTCTTCTATTCGATTCGAATCAAATCTTTTCGATTCAATTTGATTTGATTAGATTATTCGAATGAATCGAATCGAAAAGAATCGAATCGAATGGAAAAGAATCGTATCGAATCGAAAAAAATCGAGTCGAATCGAAAAGAATCGAATCAAATTGAAAAGAATCGAATCGAATCAAAAATAATCAAATAGAATCGAAAATAAACGAATCGAATCCATCGAATCGAATCGAAAATAATCGAATTGAATAAAAAATTATCGAATCGAATAAAAATTAATGGAATCGATTCGAATCGAATCTAAAATAATCGAATCTAATCAAATTGAATCGAATCGAATTGAAACGAATAGATTCAAAAATAATCGATTCACATCGAATTGAATCGAAAATAATGGAAAAGAAGAGAATTGAAAATAATCGAATCGAATCGAAAAGAATCGAATTGAATTGAAAAGAATCGAATCGAATCAAAAATAATCAAATCAAATTGAAAATAATCGAATCGAATCTAAAATAATCGAATCGAAAAGAATCGAGGTGATACGAATAGAATAGAAAAGAATTGAATCGAATCGAATAGAATCAAATTGAAAATAATCGAATCGAATCGAATCGAATCAAATTGAATCGAAAATAATCAAATCGAAAAAATAGAATCGAATCAAAAATAATCGAATCGAATTGAATTAAAAGTATTCAAATAGAATTGAAAAGAATTCATTATAATCAAATCGAATCGAATCGAATTGAAATGAAAATAATCGAATAGAATTGGATTGAAAATAATTGAATCAAATCGAATCGAATAAAAAATAATCGATTCCCATCGAATCGAATCGAATATAAACCAATCGAATTGAATCGAATATAATCGAATTGAATCGAAAAGAACAGAATAGAATTGAGAAAAATCGAATCGAATAGAATCAAATTGAAAATAATCGAACCGAATCGAATCTAAAATAATCAAATCAAAAAGAATCAAGTCGATTCGAATCAAAAATATTGAATCGAATCGAAAAAAATAGAATAAAGGGCAGCCCCAGTGGCGCAGCGGTTTAGCGCTGCCTGCAGCCCAGGGTGTGATCCTGGAGACCCGGGATTGAGTCACACATCAGGCTCCCTGGATGGAGCCTGCTTCTCCCTCTGCCTGTGTCTCTGCCTCTCTCTCTCTAGCTGTGTCTCTATGAATAACTAAATAAAATCTGTAAAAGAAATTTAAAAAAGAAAAAGAATCAAATCGAAAAGAATTGATTTGAAGCGAAAATAATCGAACCGAATCGAAAGGATTCGAATCGAATTGAAAAGAATCGAATCGAATCGAAAATAATCAAATCGAAAATAATCAAATCGAAAAGATTCGCATCGAATCGAACCGGAAATAATAGAAATGAAGTGAATCGAAAATAATCGAATCGAATTGAAGAATCGAATCGAATTGAAAATAATCTAAACGAATCCAATAGAATCGAATCGAAAATAATCGAATCGAATCGAATCAAATCGAAAATAATCAAACCCAATCGAACCGAATTGAATCTAAAATAATCGAATCGAACTGATTTGAATCGAAAATAATCGAATCGAATCGAACCAAACTGATTCGAATATAATCGAATCGAAAATACTCGATTCGAATCGAATTGAATCGAATACAAAATAATCGAATCAAATCGAAAATTATCGAACCGAATCGAATTGAATTGAATCGAAAATAATCGATTCGAATCGAACCGAATTGAATCGAAAATAATCGAATAGAATCAAATCGAAAATAATCGAATCGAATCGGAAAGAATTGAATCTAATAAAAAATAATCGAATCGAATCAAAAATAATCGAATCGAATCCAATCAAATAGAATAAGAAATAATCAAATTGTATTGAATTGAATTGAAAATAATCGTATCGAATCAAAATTAATCAAATCGAATCGAAAATAATCGAATCAAATGGAAAATAATCGCATCGAATCGAATTGAATCGAAAATAATCGGTTCGAATAGAACCGAATCGAAAATAATCCAATCGAATTGAATCAAAAATAATCGAATCGAATCAAAAAATCGAATCAAATCTAGAATAATGGAATCAGGGATCCCTGGGTGGCGCAGCAGTTTGGCGCCTGCCTTTGGCCCAGGGCGCAATCCTGGAGACCCTGGATCGAATCCCACATCGGGCTCCCGGTGCATAGAGCCTGCTTCTCCCTCTGCCTATGTCTCTGCCTCTCTCTCTCTGTGACTATCATAAATAAATAAATAATTAATTAATCTAGTTTAAAAAAAAATAAAATAATGGAATCGAAAAGAATCGAATCGATTTAAATCGAAAAGAATCAAATCAATTCAAAAATAATCAAACCGAATTGAATCGAAAATAATCGAATCAAATGCAATCGAATCGAACTGAAAATAATCGAATCGAATAGAATTGAATAGAAAATAATCAAATCGGGGATCCCTGGGTGGCGCAGCGGTTTAGCGCCTGCCTTTGGCCCAGGGCGTGATTCTGGAGATCTGGGATTGAATCCCACGTTGGGCTCCCGGTGCATGGAGCCTGCTTCTCCCTCTGTCTGTGTCTTTGCCTCTCTCTCTCTCTCTGTGACTATCAAAACTAAATTTAAAAATTAAAAAAAAGAAAATCAAATCGAATTGAAAAGAATCGAATCAAATCGAATCGAAATTAATCGAATCGAAAAGAATCGAATCGAATCAAAAATAATCAAATCGAATAGAAAATAATCGAATCAAAACGAATTGAATCAAAAATAATCGAATCGAACCGAAATTAATCAAATCGATTCGATTTTTCAATTCGTTTTGATTATTTTTGATTTTATTCGATTCCTTTCGATTTGATTCAATTCGATTCGGTTCTTTTCTATTGGATTCGATTCTTTTCGATTCACTTCTTTTCGATGTCATTCGATTCAATTCTGTTCGATTCAATTCAATTTGATTTGATTTTTGTCGATTTGATTCGATTCTTTCGATTCGATTCGATTCTTTTCGATTCTATTCGATTTGATTCCATTTTTTCAATTCGTTTAGATCTTTTTGATTCGATTCAATTCGATTCTTTTCGATTAGATTCAATTCGATTTGATTCTTTTTGATTCGATTCAATTAGATTCGATTCTTTTCTATTCGATTCGAATCAAATCTTTTCGATTCAATTTGATTTGATTCGATTATTTGAATGAATCGAATTGAAAAGAATCGAATCGAATCAAATCGAAAAGAATCGAATCGAATGGAAAAGAATCGTTACGAATCCAAAAGAATCTAATTGAATCGAAAAAAATGGAGTCAAATCAAAAAGAATCGAATCAAATCGAAAAGAATCGAATCCCATCAAATTGAATCAAAAATAATCGATTCCCATCGAATCGAATCGAATCTAAGCCAATCGAATTGAATGAAATATAATCGAATCGAATCGAAAAGAATCGAATCGAATTGAAAATAATCGAATCGAAAAGAATCAAATCGAATCAAAAAATCAAATCGAATCTAAAATAACAGACTCGAAAAGAATCGAATTGATTCGAATCGAAAAGAATCGAATCGAATCGAAAAGAATCAAATCAATTAAAAAATAATCAAACCGAATTGAACCGAAAATAATTGAATAGAATAGAATTGAATAGAAAATAATCAAATTGGGGATCCCTGGGTGGCGCAGCAGTTTAGAGCCTGCCTTTGGCCCAGGGCGTGATTCTGGAGATCTGGGATTGAATCCCACGTTGGGCTCCCGGTGCATGGAGCCTGCTTCTCCCTCTGTCTGTGTCTCTGCCTCTCTCTCTCTCTGTGTGACTATCATAAATAAATTTAAAAATTAAAAAAAGAAAATAATCAAATCAAATTGAAAAGAATCGAATCAAATCGAATCGAAATTAATCGAATCGAAAAGAATCGAATAGAATCAAAAAGAATCGAATCGAATAGAAAAGAATCGAATCGAATGGAATTGAATCAAAAATAATCGAATTGAATTGAAATTAATCGAATCGAATCGATCTTTTTCAATTGGTTTCGATTCTTTTTGTTGATTCGATTCCTTTCAATTTGATTCAATTCGATTCGATTCTTTTCTATTGGATTCGATTCTTTTCGATTCGCTTCTTTTCGATGTCATTTGATTCGATAATGTTCGATTCAATTCAATTTGATTCAATTTTTGTCGATTTGATTCGATTCTTTCGATTCGATTCTTTTCGATTGTATTAAATTCGATTCGATTTTTTCAATTCGTTTAGATTCTTTTTGATTTGATTCGATTCGATTCTTTTCGATTTGATTCGATTCGATTCTTTCAATTCGATTCGATTCGATTCTCTTCTATTCGATTCGAATCAAATCTTTTCGATTCAATTTGATTTGATTAGATTATTCGAATGAATCGAATCGAAAAGAATCGAATCGAATGGAAAAGAATCGTATCGAATCGAAAAAAATCGAGTCGAATCGAAAAGAATCGAATCAAATTGAAAAGAATCGAATCGAATCAAAAATAATCAAATAGAATCGAAAATAAACGAATCGAATCCATCGAATCGAATCGAAAATAATCGAATTGAATAAAAAATTATCGAATCGAATAAAAATTAATGGAATCGATTCGAATCGAATCTAAAATAATCGAATCTAATCAAATTGAATCGAATCGAATTGAAACGAATAGATTCAAAAATAATCGATTCACATCGAATTGAATCGAAAATAATGGAAAAGAAGAGAATTGAAAATAATCGAATCGAATCGAAAAGAATCGAATTGAATTGAAAAGAATCGAATCGAATCAAAAATAATCAAATCAAATTGAAAATAATCGAATCGAATCTAAAATAATCGAATCGAAAAGAATCGAGGTGATACGAATAGAATAGAAAAGAATTGAATCGAATCGAATAGAATCAAATTGAAAATAATCGAATCGAATCGAATCAAATTGAATCGAAAATAATCAAATCGAAAAAATAGAATCGAATCAAAAATAATCGAATCGAATTGAATTAAAAGTATTCAAATAGAATTGAAAAGAATTCATTATAATCAAATCGAATCGAATCGAATTGAAATGAAAATAATCGAATAGAATTGGATTGAAAATAATTGAATCAAATCGAATCGAATAAAAAATAATCGATTCCCATCGAATCGAATCGAATATAAACCAATCGAATTGAATCGAATATAATCGAATTGAATCGAAAAGAACAGAATAGAATTGAGAAAAATCGAATCGAATAGAATCAAATTGAAAATAATCGAACCGAATCGAATCTAAAATAATCAAATCAAAAAGAATCAAGTCGATTCGAATCAAAAATATTGAATCGAATCGAAAAAAATAGAATAAAGGGCAGCCCCAGTGGCGCAGCGGTTTAGCGCTGCCTGCAGCCCAGGGTGTGATCCTGGAGACCCGGGATTGAGTCACACATCAGGCTCCCTGGATGGAGCCTGCTTCTCCCTCTGCCTGTGTCTCTGCCTCTCTCTCTCTAGCTGTGTCTCTATGAATAACTAAATAAAATCTGTAAAAGAAATTTAAAAAAGAAAAAGAATCAAATCGAAAAGAATTGATTTGAAGCGAAAATAATCGAACCGAATCGAAAGGATTCGAATCGAATTGAAAAGAATCGAATCGAATCGAAAATAATCAAATCGAAAATAATCAAATCGAAAAGATTCGCATCGAATCGAACCGGAAATAATAGAAATGAAGTGAATCGAAAATAATCGAATCGAATTGAAGAATCGAATCGAATTGAAAATAATCTAAACGAATCCAATAGAATCGAATCGAAAATAATCGAATCGAATCGAATCAAATCGAAAATAATCAAACCCAATCGAACCGAATTGAATCTAAAATAATCGAATCGAACTGATTTGAATCGAAAATAATCGAATCGAATCGAACCAAACTGATTCGAATATAATCGAATCGAAAATACTCGATTCGAATCGAATTGAATCGAATACAAAATAATCGAATCAAATCGAAAATTATCGAACCGAATCGAATTGAATTGAATCGAAAATAATCGATTCGAATCGAACCGAATTGAATCGAAAATAATCGAATAGAATCAAATCGAAAATAATCGAATCGAATCGGAAAGAATTGAATCTAATAAAAAATAATCGAATCGAATCAAAAATAATCGAATCGAATCCAATCAAATAGAATAAGAAATAATCAAATTGTATTGAATTGAATTGAAAATAATCGTATCGAATCAAAATTAATCAAATCGAATCGAAAATAATCGAATCAAATGGAAAATAATCGCATCGAATCGAATTGAATCGAAAATAATCGGTTCGAATAGAACCGAATCGAAAATAATCCAATCGAATTGAATCAAAAATAATCGAATCGAATCAAAAAATCGAATCAAATCTAGAATAATGGAATCAGGGATCCCTGGGTGGCGCAGCAGTTTGGCGCCTGCCTTTGGCCCAGGGCGCAATCCTGGAGACCCTGGATCGAATCCCACATCGGGCTCCCGGTGCATAGAGCCTGCTTCTCCCTCTGCCTATGTCTCTGCCTCTCTCTCTCTGTGACTATCATAAATAAATAAATAATTAATTAATCTAGTTTAAAAAAAAATAAAATAATGGAATCGAAAAGAATCGAATCGATTTAAATCGAAAAGAATCAAATCAATTCAAAAATAATCAAACCGAATTGAATCGAAAATAATCGAATCAAATGCAATCGAATCGAACTGAAAATAATCGAATCGAATAGAATTGAATAGAAAATAATCAAATCGGGGATCCCTGGGTGGCGCAGCGGTTTAGCGCCTGCCTTTGGCCCAGGGCGTGATTCTGGAGATCTGGGATTGAATCCCACGTTGGGCTCCCGGTGCATGGAGCCTGCTTCTCCCTCTGTCTGTGTCTTTGCCTCTCTCTCTCTCTCTGTGACTATCAAAACTAAATTTAAAAATTAAAAAAAAGAAAATCAAATCGAATTGAAAAGAATCGAATCAAATCGAATCGAAATTAATCGAATCGAAAAGAATCGAATCGAATCAAAAATAATCAAATCGAATAGAAAATAATCGAATCAAAACGAATTGAATCAAAAATAATCGAATCGAACCGAAATTAATCAAATCGATTCGATTTTTCAATTCGTTTTGATTATTTTTGATTTTATTCGATTCCTTTCGATTTGATTCAATTCGATTCGGTTCTTTTCTATTGGATTCGATTCTTTTCGATTCACTTCTTTTCGATGTCATTCGATTCAATTCTGTTCGATTCAATTCAATTTGATTTGATTTTTGTCGATTTGATTCGATTCTTTCGATTCGATTCGATTCTTTTCGATTCTATTCGATTTGATTCCATTTTTTCAATTCGTTTAGATCTTTTTGATTCGATTCAATTCGATTCTTTTCGATTAGATTCAATTCGATTTGATTCTTTTTGATTCGATTCAATTAGATTCGATTCTTTTCTATTCGATTCGAATCAAATCTTTTCGATTCAATTTGATTTGATTCGATTATTTGAATGAATCGAATTGAAAAGAATCGAATCGAATCAAATCGAAAAGAATCGAATCGAATGGAAAAGAATCGTTACGAATCCAAAAGAATCTAATTGAATCGAAAAAAATGGAGTCAAATCAAAAAGAATCGAATCAAATCGAAAAGAATCGAATCCCATCAAATTGAATCAAAAATAATCGATTCCCATCGAATCGAATCGAATCTAAGCCAATCGAATTGAATCAAATATAATCGAATCGAATCGAAAAGAATCGAATCGAATTGAAAATAATCGAATCGAAAAGAATCAAATCGAATCAAAAAATCAAATCGAATCTAAAATAACAGACTCGAAAAGAATCGAATTGATTCGAATCGAAAAGAATCGAATCGAATCGAAAAGAATCAAATCAATTAAAAAATAATCAAACCGAATTGAACCGAAAATAATTGAATAGAATAGAATTGAATAGAAAATAATCAAATTGGGGATCCCTGGGTGGCGCAGCAGTTTAGAGCCTGCCTTTGGCCCAGGGCGTGATTCTGGAGATCTGGGATTGAATCCCACGTTGGGCTCCCGGTGCATGGAGCCTGCTTCTCCCTCTGTCTGTGTCTCTGCCTCTCTCTCTCTCTGTGTGACTATCATAAATAAATTTAAAAATTAAAAAAAGAAAATAATCAAATCAAATTGAAAAGAATCGAATCAAATCGAATCGAAATTAATCGAATCGAAAAGAATCGAATAGAATCAAAAAGAATCGAATCGAATAGAAAAGAATCGAATCGAATGGAATTGAATCAAAAATAATCGAATTGAATTGAAATTAATCGAATCGAATCGATCTTTTTCAATTGGTTTCGATTCTTTTTGTTGATTCGATTCCTTTCAATTTGATTCAATTCGATTCGATTCTTTTCTATTGGATTCGATTCTTTTCGATTCGCTTCTTTTCGATGTCATTTGATTCGATAATGTTCGATTCAATTCAATTTGATTCAATTTTTGTCGATTTGATTCGATTCTTTCGATTCGATTCTTTTCGATTGTATTAAATTCGATTCGATTTTTTCAATTCGTTTAGATTCTTTTTGATTTGATTCGATTCGATTCTTTTCGATTTGATTCGATTCGATTCTTTCAATTCGATTCGATTCGATTCTCTTCTATTCGATTCGAATCAAATCTTTTCGATTCAATTTGATTTGATTAGATTATTCGAATGAATCGAATCGAAAAGAATCGAATCGAATGGAAAAGAATCGTATCGAATCGAAAAAAATCGAGTCGAATCGAAAAGAATCGAATCAAATTGAAAAGAATCGAATCGAATCAAAAATAATCAAATAGAATCGAAAATAAACGAATCGAATCCATCGAATCGAATCGAAAATAATCGAATTGAATAAAAAATTATCGAATCGAATAAAAATTAATGGAATCGATTCGAATCGAATCTAAAATAATCGAATCTAATCAAATTGAATCGAATCGAATTGAAACGAATAGATTCAAAAATAATCGATTCACATCGAATTGAATCGAAAATAATGGAAAAGAAGAGAATTGAAAATAATCGAATCGAATCGAAAAGAATCGAATTGAATTGAAAAGAATCGAATCGAATCAAAAATAATCAAATCAAATTGAAAATAATCGAATCGAATCTAAAATAATCGAATCGAAAAGAATCGAGGTGATACGAATAGAATAGAAAAGAATTGAATCGAATCGAATAGAATCAAATTGAAAATAATCGAATCGAATCGAATCAAATTGAATCGAAAATAATCAAATCGAAAAAATAGAATCGAATCAAAAATAATCGAATCGAATTGAATTAAAAGTATTCAAATAGAATTGAAAAGAATTCATTATAATCAAATCGAATCGAATCGAATTGAAATGAAAATAATCGAATAGAATTGGATTGAAAATAATTGAATCAAATCGAATCGAATAAAAAATAATCGATTCCCATCGAATCGAATCGAATATAAACCAATCGAATTGAATCGAATATAATCGAATTGAATCGAAAAGAACAGAATAGAATTGAGAAAAATCGAATCGAATAGAATCAAATTGAAAATAATCGAACCGAATCGAATCTAAAATAATCAAATCAAAAAGAATCAAGTCGATTCGAATCAAAAATATTGAATCGAATCGAAAAAAATAGAATAAAGGGCAGCCCCAGTGGCGCAGCGGTTTAGCGCTGCCTGCAGCCCAGGGTGTGATCCTGGAGACCCGGGATTGAGTCACACATCAGGCTCCCTGGATGGAGCCTGCTTCTCCCTCTGCCTGTGTCTCTGCCTCTCTCTCTCTAGCTGTGTCTCTATGAATAACTAAATAAAATCTGTAAAAGAAATTTAAAAAAGAAAAAGAATCAAATCGAAAAGAATTGATTTGAAGCGAAAATAATCGAACCGAATCGAAAGGATTCGAATCGAATTGAAAAGAATCGAATCGAATCGAAAATAATCAAATCGAAAATAATCAAATCGAAAAGATTCGCATCGAATCGAACCGGAAATAATAGAAATGAAGTGAATCGAAAATAATCGAATCGAATTGAAGAATCGAATCGAATTGAAAATAATCTAAACGAATCCAATAGAATCGAATCGAAAATAATCGAATCGAATCGAATCAAATCGAAAATAATCAAACCCAATCGAACCGAATTGAATCTAAAATAATCGAATCGAACTGATTTGAATCGAAAATAATCGAATCGAATCGAACCAAACTGATTCGAATATAATCGAATCGAAAATACTCGATTCGAATCGAATTGAATCGAATACAAAATAATCGAATCAAATCGAAAATTATCGAACCGAATCGAATTGAATTGAATCGAAAATAATCGATTCGAATCGAACCGAATTGAATCGAAAATAATCGAATAGAATCAAATCGAAAATAATCGAATCGAATCGGAAAGAATTGAATCTAATAAAAAATAATCGAATCGAATCAAAAATAATCGAATCGAATCCAATCAAATAGAATAAGAAATAATCAAATTGTATTGAATTGAATTGAAAATAATCGTATCGAATCAAAATTAATCAAATCGAATCGAAAATAATCGAATCAAATGGAAAATAATCGCATCGAATCGAATTGAATCGAAAATAATCGGTTCGAATAGAACCGAATCGAAAATAATCCAATCGAATTGAATCAAAAATAATCGAATCGAATCAAAAAATCGAATCAAATCTAGAATAATGGAATCAGGGATCCCTGGGTGGCGCAGCAGTTTGGCGCCTGCCTTTGGCCCAGGGCGCAATCCTGGAGACCCTGGATCGAATCCCACATCGGGCTCCCGGTGCATAGAGCCTGCTTCTCCCTCTGCCTATGTCTCTGCCTCTCTCTCTCTGTGACTATCATAAATAAATAAATAATTAATTAATCTAGTTTAAAAAAAATAAAATAATGGAATCGAAAAGAATCGAATCGATTTAAATCGAAAAGAATCAAATCAATTCAAAAATAATCAAACCGAATTGAATCGAAAATAATCGAATCAAATGCAATCGAATCGAACTGAAAATAATCGAATCGAATAGAATTGAATAGAAAATAATCAAATCGGGGATCCCTGGGTGGCGCAGCGGTTTAGCGCCTGCCTTTGGCCCAGGGCGTGATTCTGGAGATCTGGGATTGAATCCCACGTTGGGCTCCCGGTGCATGGAGCCTGCTTCTCCCTCTGTCTGTGTCTCTGCCTCTCTCTCTCTCTGTGTGACTATCATAAATAAATTTAAAAATTAAAAAAAGAAAATAATCAAATCAAATTGAAAAGAATCGAATCAAATCGAATCGAAATTAATCGAATCGAAAAGAATCGAATAGAATCAAAAAGAATCGAATCGAATAGAAAAGAATCGAATCGAATGGAATTGAATCAAAAATAATCGAATTGAATTGAAATTAATCGAATCGAATCGATCTTTTTCAATTGGTTTCGATTCTTTTTGTTGATTCGATTCCTTTCAATTTGATTCAATTCGATTCGATTCTTTTCTATTGGATTCGATTCTTTTCGATTCGCTTCTTTTCGATGTCATTTGATTCGATAATGTTCGATTCAATTCAATTTGATTCAATTTTTGTCGATTTGATTCGATTCTTTCGATTCGATTCTTTTCGATTGTATTAAATTCGATTCGATTTTTTCAATTCGTTTAGATTCTTTTTGATTTGATTCGATTCGATTCTTTTCGATTTGATTCGATTCGATTCTTTCAATTCGATTCGATTCGATTCTCTTCTATTCGATTCGAATCAAATCTTTTCGATTCAATTTGATTTGATTAGATTATTCGAATGAATCGAATCGAAAAGAATCGAATCGAATGGAAAAGAATCGTATCGAATTGAAAAAAATCGAGTCGAATCGAAAAGAATCGAATCAAATTGAAAAGAATCGAATCGAATCAAAAATAATCAAATAGAATCGAAAATAAACGAATCGAATCCATCGAATCGAATCGAAAATAATCGAATTGAATAAAAAATTATCGAATCGAATAAAAATTAATGGAATCGATTCGAATCGAATCTAAAATAATCGAATCTAATCAAATTGAATCGAATCGAATTGAAACGAATAGATTCAAAAATAATCGATTCACATCGAATTGAATCGAAAATAATGGAAAAGAAGAGAATTGAAAATAATCGAATCGAATCGAAAAGAATCGAATTGAATTGAAAAGAATCGAATCGAATCAAAAATAATCAAATCAAATTGAAAATAATCGAATCGAATCTAAAATAATCGAATCGAAAAGAATCGAGGTGATACGAATAGAATAGAAAAGAATTGAATCGAATCGAATAGAATCAAATTGAAAATAATCGAATCGAATCGAATCAAATTGAATCGAAAATAATCAAATCGAAAAAATAGAATCGAATCAAAAATAATCGAATCGAATTGAATTAAAAGTATTCAAATAGAATTGAAAAGAATTCATTATAATCAAATCGAATCGAATCGAATTGAAATGAAAATAATCGAATAGAATTGGATTGAAAATAATTGAATCAAATCGAATCGAATAAAAAATAATCGATTCCCATCGAATCGAATCGAATATAAACCAATCGAATTGAATCGAATATAATCGAATTGAATCGAAAAGAACAGAATAGAATTGAGAAAAATCGAATCGAATAGAATCAAATTGAAAATAATCGAACCGAATCGAATCTAAAATAATCAAATCAAAAAGAATCAAGTCGATTCGAATCAAAAATATTGAATCGAATCGAAAAAAATAGAATAAAGGGCAGCCCCAGTGGCGCAGCGGTTTAGCGCTGCCTGCAGCCCAGGGTGTGATCCTGGAGACCCGGGATTGAGTCACACATCAGGCTCCCTGGATGGAGCCTGCTTCTCCCTCTGCCTGTGTCTCTGCCTCTCTCTCTCTAGCTGTGTCTCTATGAATAACTAAATAAAATCTGTAAAAGAAATTTAAAAAAGAAAAAGAATCAAATCGAAAAGAATTGATTTGAAGCGAAAATAATCGAACCGAATCGAAAGGATTCGAATCGAATTGAAAAGAATCGAATCGAATCGAAAATAATCAAATCGAAAATAATCAAATCGAAAAGATTCGCATCGAATCGAACCGGAAATAATAGAAATGAAGTGAATCGAAAATAATCGAATCGAATTGAAGAATCGAATCGAATTGAAAATAATCTAAACGAATCCAATAGAATCGAATCGAAAATAATCGAATCGAATCGAATCAAATCGAAAATAATCAAACCCAATCGAACCGAATTGAATCTAAAATAATCGAATCGAACTGATTTGAATCGAAAATAATCGAATCGAATCGAACCAAACTGATTCGAATATAATCGAATCGAAAATACTCGATTCGAATCGAATTGAATCGAATACAAAATAATCGAATCAAATCGAAAATTATCGAACCGAATCGAATTGAATTGAATCGAAAATAATCGATTCGAATCGAACCGAATTGAATCGAAAATAATCGAATAGAATCAAATCGAAAATAATCGAATCGAATCGGAAAGAATTGAATCTAATAAAAAATAATCGAATCGAATCAAAAATAATCGAATCGAATCCAATCAAATAGAATAAGAAATAATCAAATTGTATTGAATTGAATTGAAAATAATCGTATCGAATCAAAATTAATCAAATCGAATCGAAAATAATCGAATCAAATGGAAAATAATCGCATCGAATCGAATTGAATCGAAAATAATCGGTTCGAATAGAACCGAATCGAAAATAATCCAATCGAATTGAATCAAAAATAATCGAATCGAATCAAAAAATCGAATCAAATCTAGAATAATGGAATCAGGGATCCCTGGGTGGCGCAGCAGTTTGGCGCCTGCCTTTGGCCCAGGGCGCAATCCTGGAGACCCTGGATCGAATCCCACATCGGGCTCCCGGTGCATAGAGCCTGCTTCTCCCTCTGCCTATGTCTCTGCCTCTCTCTCTCTGTGCCTATCATAAATAAATAAATAATTAATTAATCTAGTTTAAAAAAAAATAAAATAATGGAATCGAAAAGAATCGAATCGATTTAAATCGAAAAGAATCAAATCAATTCAAAAATAATCAAACCGAATTGAATCGAAAATAATCGAATCAAATGCAATCGAATCGAACTGAAAATAATCGAATCGAATAGAATTGAATAGAAAATAATCAAATCGGGGATCCCTGGGTGGCGCAGCGGTTTAGCGCCTGCCTTTGGCCCAGGGCGTGATTCTGGAGATCTGGGATTGAATCCCACGTTGGGCTCCCGGTGCATGGAGCCTGCTTCTCCCTCTGTCTGTGTCTTTGCCTCTCTCTCTCTCTCTGTGACTATCAAAACTAAATTTAAAAATTAAAAAAAAGAAAATCAAATCGAATTGAAAAGAATCGAATCAAATCGAATCGAAATTAATCGAATCGAAAAGAATCGAATCGAATCAAAAATAATCAAATCGAATAGAAAATAATCGAATCAAAACGAATTGAATCAAAAATAATCGAATCGAACCGAAATTAATCAAATCGATTCGATTTTTCAATTCGTTTTGATTATTTTTGATTTTATTCGATTCCTTTCGATTTGATTCAATTCGATTCGGTTCTTTTCTATTGGATTCGATTCTTTTCGATTCACTTCTTTTCGATGTCATTCGATTCAATTCTGTTCGATTCAATTCAATTTGATTTGATTTTTGTCGATTTGATTCGATTCTTTCGATTCGATTCGATTCTTTTCGATTCTATTCGATTTGATTCCATTTTTTCAATTCGTTTAGATCTTTTTGATTCGATTCAATTCGATTCTTTTCGATTAGATTCAATTCGATTTGATTCTTTTTGATTCGATTCAATTAGATTCGATTCTTTTCTATTCGATTCGAATCAAATCTTTTCGATTCAATTTGATTTGATTCGATTATTTGAATGAATCGAATTGAAAAGAATCGAATCGAATCAAATCGAAAAGAATCGAATCGAATGGAAAAGAATCGTTACGAATCCAAAAGAATCTAATTGAATCGAAAAAAATGGAGTCAAATCAAAAAGAATCGAATCAAATCGAAAAGAATCGAATCCCATCAAATTGAATCAAAAATAATCGATTCCCATCGAATCGAATCGAATCTAAGCCAATCGAATTGAATCAAATATAATCGAATCGAATCGAAAAGAATCGAATCGAATTGAAAATAATCGAATCGAAAAGAATCAAATCGAATCAAAAAATCAAATCGAATCTAAAATAACAGACTCGAAAAGAATCGAATTGATTCGAATCGAAAAGAATCGAATCGAATCGAAAAGAATCAAATCAATTAAAAAATAATCAAACCGAATTGAACCGAAAATAATTGAATAGAATAGAATTGAATAGAAAATAATCAAATTGGGGATCCCTGGGTGGCGCAGCAGTTTAGAGCCTGCCTTTGGCCCAGGGCGTGATTCTGGAGATCTGGGATTGAATCCCACGTTGGGCTCCCGGTGCATGGAGCCTGCTTCTCCCTCTGTCTGTGTCTCTGCCTCTCTCTCTCTCTGTGTGACTATCATAAATAAATTTAAAAATTAAAAAAAGAAAATAATCAAATCAAATTGAAAAGAATCGAATCAAATCGAATCGAAATTAATCGAATCGAAAAGAATCGAATAGAATCAAAAAGAATCGAATCGAATAGAAAAGAATCGAATCGAATGGAATTGAATCAAAAATAATCGAATTGAATTGAAATTAATCGAATCGAATCGATCTTTTTCAATTGGTTTCGATTCTTTTTGTTGATTCGATTCCTTTCAATTTGATTCAATTCGATTCGATTCTTTTCTATTGGATTCGATTCTTTTCGATTCGCTTCTTTTCGATGTCATTTGATTCGATAATGTTCGATTCAATTCAATTTGATTCAATTTTTGTCGATTTGATTCGATTCTTTCGATTCGATTCTTTTCGATTGTATTAAATTCGATTCGATTTTTTCAATTCGTTTAGATTCTTTTTGATTTGATTCGATTCGATTCTTTTCGATTTGATTCGATTCGATTCTTTCAATTCGATTCGATTCGATTCTCTTCTATTCGATTCGAATCAAATCTTTTCGATTCAATTTGATTTGATTAGATTATTCGAATGAATCGAATCGAAAAGAATCGAATCGAATGGAAAAGAATCGTATCGAATCGAAAAAAATCGAGTCGAATCGAAAAGAATCGAATCAAATTGAAAAGAATCGAATCGAATCAAAAATAATCAAATAGAATCGAAAATAAACGAATCGAATCCATCGAATCGAATCGAAAATAATCGAATTGAATAAAAAATTATCGAATCGAATAAAAATTAATGGAATCGATTCGAATCGAATCTAAAATAATCGAATCTAATCAAATTGAATCGAATCGAATTGAAACGAATAGATTCAAAAATAATCGATTCACATCGAATTGAATCGAAAATAATGGAAAAGAAGAGAATTGAAAATAATCGAATCGAAAAGAATCGAATTGAATTGAAAAGAATCGAATCGAATCAAAAATAATCAAATCAAATTGAAAATAATCGAATCGAATCTAAAATAATCGAATCGAAAAGAATCGAGGTGATACGAATAGAATAGAAAAGAATTGAATCGAATCGAATAGAATCAAATTGAAAATAATCGAATCGAATCGAATCGAATCAAATTGAATCGAAAATAATCAAATCGAAAAAATAGAATCGAATCAAAAATAATCGAATCGAATTGAATTAAAAGTATTCAAATAGAATTGAAAAGAATTCATTATAATCAAATCGAATCGAATCGAATTGAAATGAAAATAATCGAATAGAATTGGATTGAAAATAATTGAATCAAATCGAATCGAATAAAAAATAATCGATTCCCATCGAATCGAATCGAATATAAACCAATCGAATTGAATCGAATATAATCGAATTGAATCGAAAAGAACAGAATAGAATTGAGAAAAATCGAATCGAATAGAATCAAATTGAAAATAATCGAACCGAATCGAATCTAAAATAATCAAATCAAAAAGAATCAAGTCGATTCGAATCAAAAATATTGAATCGAATCGAAAAAAATAGAATAAAGGGCAGCCCCAGTGGCGCAGCGGTTTAGCGCTGCCTGCAGCCCAGGGTGTGATCCTGGAGACCCGGGATTGAGTCACACATCAGGCTCCCTGGATGGAGCCTGCTTCTCCCTCTGCCTGTGTCTCTGCCTCTCTCTCTCTAGCTGTGTCTCTATGAATAACTAAATAAAATCTGTAAAAGAAATTTAAAAAAGAAAAAGAATCAAATCGAAAAGAATTGATTTGAAGCGAAAATAATCGAACCGAATCGAAAGGATTCGAATCGAATTGAAAAGAATCGAATCGAATCGAAAATAATCAAATCGAAAATAATCAAATCGAAAAGATTCGCATCGAATCGAACCGGAAATAATAGAAATGAAGTGAATCGAAAATAATCGAATCGAATTGAAGAATCGAATCGAATTGAAAATAATCTAAACGAATCCAATAGAATCGAATCGAAAATAATCGAATCGAATCGAATCAAATCGAAAATAATCAAACCCAATCGAACCGAATTGAATCTAAAATAATCGAATCGAACTGATTTGAATCGAAAATAATCGAATCGAATCGAACCAAACTGATTCGAATATAATCGAATCGAAAATACTCGATTCGAATCGAATTGAATCGAATACAAAATAATCGAATCAAATCGAAAATTATCGAACCGAATCGAATTGAATTGAATCGAAAATAATCGATTTGAATCGAACCGAATTGAATCGAAAATAATCGAATAGAATCAAATCGAAAATAATCGAAT
The DNA here is from genome assembly GCF_048164855.1 of Canis lupus baileyi. Taxonomy (NCBI): domain Eukaryota; kingdom Metazoa; phylum Chordata; class Mammalia; order Carnivora; family Canidae; genus Canis; species Canis lupus. The sequence continues at coordinate 19,620 of NW_027326519.1, forward strand.
CGAATCGGAAAGAATTGAATCTAATAAAAAATAATCGAATCGAATCAAAAATAATCGAATCGAATCCAATCAAATAGAATAAGAAATAATCAAATTGTATTGAATTGAATTGAAAATAATCGTATCGAATCAAAATTAATCAAATCGAATCGAAAATAATCGAATCAAATGGAAAATAATCGCATCGAATCGAATTGAATCGAAAATAATCGGTTCGAATAGAACCGAATCGAAAATAATCCAATCGAATTGAATCAAAAATAATCGAATCGAATCAAAAAATCGAATCAAATCTAGAATAATGGAATCAGGGATCCCTGGGTGGCGCAGCAGTTTGGCGCCTGCCTTTGGCCCAGGGCGCAATCCTGGAGACCCTGGATCGAATCCCACATCGGGCTCCCGGTGCATAGAGCCTGCTTCTCCCTCTGCCTATGTCTCTGCCTCTCTCTCTCTGTGCCTATCATAAATAAATAAATAATTAATTAATCTAGTTTAAAAAAAAATAAAATAATGGAATCGAAAAGAATCGAATCGATTTAAATCGAAAAGAATCAAATCAATTCAAAAATAATCAAACCGAATTGAATCGAAAATAATCGAATCAAATGCAATCGAATCGAACTGAAAATAATCGAATCGAATAGAATTGAATAGAAAATAATCAAATCGGGGATCCCTGGGTGGCGCAGCGGTTTAGCGCCTGCCTTTGGCCCAGGGCGTGATTCTGGAGATCTGGGATTGAATCCCACGTTGGGCTCCCGGTGCATGGAGCCTGCTTCTCCCTCTGTCTGTGTCTTTGCCTCTCTCTCTCTCTCTGTGACTATCAAAACTAAATTTAAAAATTAAAAAAAAGAAAATCAAATCGAATTGAAAAGAATCGAATCAAATCGAATCGAAATTAATCGAATCGAAAAGAATCGAATCGAATCAAAAATAATCAAATCGAATAGAAAATAATCGAATCAAAACGAATTGAATCAAAAATAATCGAATCGAACCGAAATTAATCAAATCGATTCGATTTTTCAATTCGTTTTGATTATTTTTGATTTTATTCGATTCCTTTCGATTTGATTCAATTCGATTCGGTTCTTTTCTATTGGATTCGATTCTTTTCGATTCACTTCTTTTCGATGTCATTCGATTCAATTCTGTTCGATTCAATTCAATTTGATTTGATTTTTGTCGATTTGATTCGATTCTTTCGATTCGATTCGATTCTTTTCGATTCTATTCGATTTGATTCCATTTTTTCAATTCGTTTAGATCTTTTTGATTCGATTCAATTCGATTCTTTTCGATTAGATTCAATTCGATTTGATTCTTTTTGATTCGATTCAATTAGATTCGATTCTTTTCTATTCGATTCGAATCAAATCTTTTCGATTCAATTTGATTTGATTCGATTATTTGAATGAATCGAATTGAAAAGAATCGAATCGAATCAAATCGAAAAGAATCGAATCGAATGGAAAAGAATCGTTACGAATCCAAAAGAATCTAATTGAATCGAAAAAAATGGAGTCAAATCAAAAAGAATCGAATCAAATCGAAAAGAATCGAATCCCATCAAATTGAATCAAAAATAATCGATTCCCATCGAATCGAATCGAATCTAAGCCAATCGAATTGAATCAAATATAATCGAATCGAATCGAAAAGAATCGAATCGAATTGAAAATAATCGAATCGAAAAGAATCAAATCGAATCAAAAAATCAAATCGAATCTAAAATAACAGACTCGAAAAGAATCGAATTGATTCGAATCGAAAAGAATCGAATCGAATCGAAAAGAATCAAATCAATTAAAAAATAATCAAACCGAATTGAACCGAAAATAATTGAATAGAATAGAATTGAATAGAAAATAATCAAATTGGGGATCCCTGGGTGGCGCAGCAGTTTAGAGCCTGCCTTTGGCCCAGGGCGTGATTCTGGAGATCTGGGATTGAATCCCACGTTGGGCTCCCGGTGCATGGAGCCTGCTTCTCCCTCTGTCTGTGTCTCTGCCTCTCTCTCTCTCTGTGTGACTATCATAAATAAATTTAAAAATTAAAAAAAGAAAATAATCAAATCAAATTGAAAAGAATCGAATCAAATCGAATCGAAATTAATCGAATCGAAAAGAATCGAATAGAATCAAAAAGAATCGAATCGAATAGAAAAGAATCGAATCGAATGGAATTGAATCAAAAATAATCGAATTGAATTGAAATTAATCGAATCGAATCGATCTTTTTCAATTGGTTTCGATTCTTTTTGTTGATTCGATTCCTTTCAATTTGATTCAATTCGATTCGATTCTTTTCTATTGGATTCGATTCTTTTCGATTCGCTTCTTTTCGATGTCATTTGATTCGATAATGTTCGATTCAATTCAATTTGATTCAATTTTTGTCGATTTGATTCGATTCTTTCGATTCGATTCTTTTCGATTGTATTAAATTCGATTCGATTTTTTCAATTCGTTTAGATTCTTTTTGATTTGATTCGATTCGATTCTTTTCGATTTGATTCGATTCGATTCTTTCAATTCGATTCGATTCGATTCTCTTCTATTCGATTCGAATCAAATCTTTTCGATTCAATTTGATTTGATTAGATTATTCGAATGAATCGAATCGAAAAGAATCGAATCGAATGGAAAAGAATCGTATCGAATCGAAAAAAATCGAGTCGAATCGAAAAGAATCGAATCAAATTGAAAAGAATCGAATCGAATCAAAAATAATCAAATAGAATCGAAAATAAACGAATCGAATCCATCGAATCGAATCGAAAATAATCGAATTGAATAAAAAATTATCGAATCGAATAAAAATTAATGGAATCGATTCGAATCGAATCTAAAATAATCGAATCTAATCAAATTGAATCGAATCGAATTGAAACGAATAGATTCAAAAATAATCGATTCACATCGAATTGAATCGAAAATAATGGAAAAGAAGAGAATTGAAAATAATCGAATCGAATCGAAAAGAATCGAATTGAATTGAAAAGAATCGAATCGAATCAAAAATAATCAAATCAAATTGAAAATAATCGAATCGAATCTAAAATAATCGAATCGAAAAGAATCGAGGTGATACGAATAGAATAGAAAAGAATTGAATCGAATCGAATAGAATCAAATTGAAAATAATCGAATCGAATCGAATCAAATTGAATCGAAAATAATCAAATCGAAAAAATAGAATCGAATCAAAAATAATCGAATCAAATTGAATTAAAAGTATTCAAATAGAATTGAAAAGAATTCATTATAATCAAATCGAATCGAATCGAATTGAAATGAAAATAATCGAATAGAATTGGATTGAAAATAATTGAATCAAATCGAATCGAATAAAAAATAATCGATTCCCATCGAATCGAATCGAATATAAACCAATCGAATTGAATCGAATATAATCGAATTGAATCGAAAAGAACAGAATAGAATTGAGAAAAATCGAATCGAATAGAATCAAATTGAAAATAATCGAACCGAATCGAATCTAAAATAATCAAATCAAAAAGAATCAAGTCGATTCGAATCAAAAATATTGAATCGAATCGAAAAAAATAGAATAAAGGGCAGCCCCAGTGGCGCAGCGGTTTAGCGCTGCCTGCAGCCCAGGGTGTGATCCTGGAGACCCGGGATTGAGTCACACATCAGGCTCCCTGGATGGAGCCTGCTTCTCCCTCTGCCTGTGTCTCTGCCTCTCTCTCTCTAGCTGTGTCTCTATGAATAACTAAATAAAATCTGTAAAAGAAATTTAAAAAAGAAAAAGAATCAAATCGAAAAGAATTGATTTGAAGCGAAAATAATCGAACCGAATCGAAAGGATTCGAATCGAATTGAAAAGAATCGAATCGAATCGAAAATAATCAAATCGAAAATAATCAAATCGAAAAGATTCGCATCGAATCGAACCGGAAATAATAGAAATGAAGTGAATCGAAAATAATCGAATCGAATTGAAGAATCGAATCGAATTGAAAATAATCTAAACGAATCCAATAGAATCGAATCGAAAATAATCGAATCGAATCGAATCAAATCGAAAATAATCAAACCCAATCGAACCGAATTGAATCTAAAATAATCGAATCGAACTGATTTGAATCGAAAATAATCGAATCGAATCGAACCAAACTGATTCGAATATAATCGAATCGAAAATACTCGATTCGAATCGAATTGAATCGAATACAAAATAATCGAATCAAATCGAAAATTATCGAACCGAATCGAATTGAATTGAATCGAAAATAATCGATTCGAATCGAACCGAATTGAATCGAAAATAATCGAATAGAATCAAATCGAAAATAATCGAATCGAATCGGAAAGAATTGAATCTAATAAAAAATAATCGAATCGAATCAAAAATAATCGAATCGAATCCAATCAAATAGAATAAGAAATAATCAAATTGTATTGAATTGAATTGAAAATAATCGTATCGAATCAAAATTAATCAAATCGAATCGAAAATAATCGAATCAAATGGAAAATAATCGCATCGAATCGAATTGAATCGAAAATAATCGGTTCGAATAGAACCGAATCGAAAATAATCCAATCGAATTGAATCAAAAATAATCGAATCGAATCAAAAAATCGAATCAAATCTAGAATAATGGAATCAGGGATCCCTGGGTGGCGCAGCAGTTTGGCGCCTGCCTTTGGCCCAGGGCGCAATCCTGGAGACCCTGGATCGAATCCCACATCGGGCTCCCGGTGCATAGAGCCTGCTTCTCCCTCTGCCTATGTCTCTGCCTCTCTCTCTCTGTGACTATCATAAATAAATAAATAATTAATTAATCTAGTTTAAAAAAAATAAAATAATGGAATCGAAAAGAATCGAATCGATTTAAATCGAAAAGAATCAAATCAATTCAAAAATAATCAAACCGAATTGAATCGAAAATAATCGAATCAAATGCAATCGAATCGAACTGAAAATAATCGAATCGAATAGAATTGAATAGAAAATAATCAAATCGGGGATCCCTGGGTGGCGCAGCGGTTTAGCGCCTGCCTTTGGCCCAGGGCGTGATTCTGGAGATCTGGGATTGAATCCCACGTTGGGCTCCCGGTGCATGGAGCCTGCTTCTCCCTCTGTCTGTGTCTTTGCCTCTCTCTCTCTCTCTGTGACTATCAAAACTAAATTTAAAAATTAAAAAAAAGAAAATCAAATCGAATTGAAAAGAATCGAATCAAATCGAATCGAAATTAATCGAATCGAAAAGAATCGAATCGAATCAAAAATAATCAAATCGAATAGAAAATAATCGAATCAAAACGAATTGAATCAAAAATAATCGAATCGAACCGAAATTAATCAAATCGATTCGATTTTTCAATTCGTTTTGATTATTTTTGATTTTATTCGATTCCTTTCGATTTGATTCAATTCGATTCGGTTCTTTTCTATTGGATTCGATTCTTTTCGATTCACTTCTTTTCGATGTCATTCGATTCAATTCTGTTCGATTCAATTCAATTTGATTTGATTTTTGTCGATTTGATTCGATTCTTTCGATTCGATTCGATTCTTTTCGATTCTATTCGATTTGATTCCATTTTTTCAATTCGTTTAGATCTTTTTGATTCGATTCAATTCGATTCTTTTCGATTAGATTCAATTCGATTTGATTCTTTTTGATTCGATTCAATTAGATTCGATTCTTTTCTATTCGATTCGAATCAAATCTTTTCGATTCAATTTGATTTGATTCGATTATTTGAATGAATCGAATTGAAAAGAATCGAATCGAATCAAATCGAAAAAAATCGAATCGAATGGAAAAGAATCGTTACGAATCCAAAAGAATCTAATTGAATCGAAAAAAATGGAGTCAAATCAAAAAGAATCGAATCAAATCGAAAAGAATCGAATCCCATCAAATTGAATCAAAAATAATCGATTCCCATCGAATCGAATCGAATCTAAGCCAATCGAATTGAATCAAATATAATCGAATCGAATCGAAAAGAATCGAATCGAATTGAAAATAATCGAATCGAAAAGAATCAAATCGAATCAAAAAATCAAATCGAATCTAAAATAACAGACTCGAAAAGAATCGAATTGATTCGAATCGAAAAGAATCGAATCGAATCGAAAAGAATCAAATCAATTAAAAAATAATCAAACCGAATTGAACCGAAAATAATTGAATAGAATAGAATTGAATAGAAAATAATCAAATTGGGGATCCCTGGGTGGCGCAGCAGTTTAGAGCCTGCCTTTGGCCCAGGGCGTGATTCTGGAGATCTGGGATTGAATCCCACGTTGGGCTCCCGGTGCATGGAGCCTGCTTCTCCCTCTGTCTGTGTCTCTGCCTCTCTCTCTCTCTGTGTGACTATCATAAATAAATTTAAAAATTAAAAAAAGAAAATAATCAAATCAAATTGAAAAGAATCGAATCAAATCGAATCGAAATTAATCGAATCGAAAAGAATCGAATAGAATCAAAAAGAATCGAATCGAATAGAAAAGAATCGAATCGAATGGAATTGAATCAAAAATAATCGAATTGAATTGAAATTAATCGAATCGAATCGATCTTTTTCAATTGGTTTCGATTCTTTTTGTTGATTCGATTCCTTTCAATTTGATTCAATTCGATTCGATTCTTTTCTATTGGATTCGATTCTTTTCGATTCGCTTCTTTTCGATGTCATTTGATTCGATAATGTTCGATTCAATTCAATTTGATTCAATTTTTGTCGATTTGATTCGATTCTTTCGATTCGATTCTTTTCGATTGTATTAAATTCGATTCGATTTTTTCAATTCGTTTAGATTCTTTTTGATTTGATTCGATTCGATTCTTTTCGATTTGATTCGATTCGATTCTTTCAATTCGATTCGATTCGATTCTCTTCTATTCGATTCGAATCAAATCTTTTCGATTCAATTTGATTTGATTAGATTATTCGAATGAATCGAATCGAAAAGAATCGAATCGAATGGAAAAGAATCGTATCGAATCGAAAAAAATCGAGTCGAATCGAAAAGAATCGAATCAAATTGAAAAGAATCGAATCGAATCAAAAATAATCAAATAGAATCGAAAATAAACGAATCGAATCCATCGAATCGAATCGAAAATAATCGAATTGAATAAAAAATTATCGAATCGAATAAAAATTAATGGAATCGATTCGAATCGAATCTAAAATAATCGAATCTAATCAAATTGAATCGAATCGAATTGAAACGAATAGATTCAAAAATAATCGATTCACATCGAATTGAATCGAAAATAATGGAAAAGAAGAGAATTGAAAATAATCGAAACGAATCGAAAAGAATCGAATTGAATTGAAAAGAATCGAATCGAATCAAAAATAATCAAATCAAATTGAAAATAATCGAATCGAATCTAAAATAATCGAATCGAAAAGAATCGAGGTGATACGAATAGAATAGAAAAGAATTGAATCGAATCGAATAGAATCAAATTGAAAATAATCGAATCGAATCGAATCGAATCAAATTGAATCGAAAATAATCAAATCGAAAAAATAGAATCGAATCAAAAATAATCGAATCAAATTGAATTAAAAGTATTCAAATAGAATTGAAAAGAATTCATTATAATCAAATCGAATCGAATCGAATTGAAATGAAAATAATCGAATAGAATTGGATTGAAAATAATTGAATCAAATCGAATCGAATAAAAAATAATCGATTCCCATCGAATCGAATCGAATATAAACCAATCGAATTGAATCGAATATAATCGAATTGAATCGAAAAGAACAGAATAGAATTGAGAAAAATCGAATCGAATAGAATCAAATTGAAAATAATCGAACCGAATCGAATCTAAAATAATCAAATCAAAAAGAATCAAGTCGATTCGAATCAAAAATATTGAATCGAATCGAAAAAAATAGAATAAAGGGCAGCCCCAGTGGCGCAGCGGTTTAGCGCTGCCTGCAGCCCAGGGTGTGATCCTGGAGACCCGGGATTGAGTCACACATCAGGCTCCCTGGATGGAGCCTGCTTCTCCCTCTGCCTGTGTCTCTGCCTCTCTCTCTCTAGCTGTGTCTCTATGAATAACTAAATAAAATCTGTAAAAGAAATTTAAAAAAGAAAAAGAATCAAATCGAAAAGAATTGATTTGAAGCGAAAATAATCGAACCGAATCGAAAGGATTCGAATCGAATTGAAAAGAATCGAATCGAATCGAAAATAATCAAATCGAAAATAATCAAATCGAAAAGATTCGCATCGAATCGAACCGGAAATAATAGAAATGAAGTGAATCGAAAATAATCGAATCGAATTGAAGAATCGAATCGAATTGAAAATAATCTAAACGAATCCAATAGAATCGAATCGAAAATAATCGAATCGAATCGAATCAAATCGAAAATAATCAAACCCAATCGAACCGAATTGAATCTAAAATAATCGAATCGAACTGATTTGAATCGAAAATAATCGAATCGAATCGAACCAAACTGATTCGAATATAATCGAATCGAAAATACTCGATTCGAATCGAATTGAATCGAATACAAAATAATCGAATCAAATCGAAAATTATCGAACCGAATCGAATTGAATTGAATCGAAAATAATCGATTCGAATCGAACCGAATTGAATCGAAAATAATCGAATAGAATCAAATCGAAAATAATCGAATCGAATCGGAAAGAATTGAATCTAATAAAAAATAATCGAATCGAATCAAAAATAATCGAATCGAATCCAATCAAATAGAATAAGAAATAATCAAATTGTATTGAATTGAATTGAAAATAATCGTATCGAATCAAAATTAATCAAATCGAATCGAAAATAATCGAATCAAATGGAAAATAATCGCATCGAATCGAATTGAATCGAAAATAATCGGTTCGAATAGAACCGAATCGAAAATAATCCAATCGAATTGAATCAAAAATAATCGAATCGAATCAAAAAATCGAATCAAATCTAGAATAATGGAATCAGGGATCCCTGGGTGGCGCAGCAGTTTGGCGCCTGCCTTTGGCCCAGGGCGCAATCCTGGAGACCCTGGATCGAATCCCACATCGGGCTCCCGGTGCATAGAGCCTGCTTCTCCCTCTGCCTATGTCTCTGCCTCTCTCTCTCTGTGACTATCATAAATAAATAAATAATTAATTAATCTAGTTTAAAAAAAAATAAAATAATGGAATCGAAAAGAATCGAATCGATTTAAATCGAAAAGAATCAAATCAATTCAAAAATAATCAAACCGAATTGAATCGAAAATAATCGAATCAAATGCAATCGAATCGAACTGAAAATAATCGAATCGAATAGAATTGAATAGAAAATAATCAAATCGGGGATCCCTGGGTGGCGCAGCGGTTTAGCGCCTGCCTTTGGCCCAGGGCGTGATTCTGGAGATCTGGGATTGAATCCCACGTTGGGCTCCCGGTGCATGGAGCCTGCTTCTCCCTCTGTCTGTGTCTTTGCCTCTCTCTCTCTCTCTGTGACTATCAAAACTAAATTTAAAAATTAAAAAAAAGAAAATCAAATCGAATTGAAAAGAATCGAATCAAATCGAATCGAAATTAATCGAATCGAAAAGAATCGAATCGAATCAAAAATAATCAAATCGAATAGAAAATAATCGAATCAAAACGAATTGAATCAAAAATAATCGAATCGAACCGAAATTAATCAAATCGATTCGATTTTTCAATTCGTTTTGATTATTTTTGATTTTATTCGATTCCTTTCGATTTGATTCAATTCGATTCGGTTCTTTTCTATTGGATTCGATTCTTTTCGATTCACTTCTTTTCGATGTCATTCGATTCAATTCTGTTCGATTCAATTCAATTTGATTTGATTTTTGTCGATTTGATTCGATTCTTTCGATTCGATTCGATTCTTTTCGATTCTATTCGATTTGATTCCATTTTTTCAATTCGTTTAGATCTTTTTGATTCGATTCAATTCGATTCTTTTCGATTAGATTCAATTCGATTTGATTCTTTTTGATTCGATTCAATTAGATTCGATTCTTTTCTATTCGATTCGAATCAAATCTTTTCGATTCAATTTGATTTGATTCGATTATTTGAATGAATCGAATTGAAAAGAATCGAATCGAATCAAATCGAAAAGAATCGAATCGAATGGAAAAGAATCGTTACGAATCCAAAAGAATCTAATTGAATCGAAAAAAATGGAGTCAAATCAAAAAGAATCGAATCAAATCGAAAAGAATCGAATCCCATCAAATTGAATCAAAAATAATCGATTCCCATCGAATCGAATCGAATCTAAGCCAATCGAATTGAATCAAATATAATCGAATCGAATCGAAAAGAATCGAATCGAATTGAAAATAATCGAATCGAAAAGAATCAAATCGAATCAAAAAATCAAATCGAATCTAAAATAACAGACTCGAAAAGAATCGAATTGATTCGAATCGAAAAGAATCGAATCGAATCGAAAAGAATCAAATCAATTAAAAAATAATCAAACCGAATTGAACCGAAAATAATTGAATAGAATAGAATTGAATAGAAAATAATCAAATTGGGGATCCCTGGGTGGCGCAGCAGTTTAGAGCCTGCCTTTGGCCCAGGGCGTGATTCTGGAGATCTGGGATTGAATCCCACGTTGGGCTCCCGGTGCATGGAGCCTGCTTCTCCCTCTGTCTGTGTCTCTGCCTCTCTCTCTCTCTGTGTGACTATCATAAATAAATTTAAAAATTAAAAAAAGAAAATAATCAAATCAAATTGAAAAGAATCGAATCAAATCGAATCGAAATTAATCGAATCGAAAAGAATCGAATAGAATCAAAAAGAATCGAATCGAATAGAAAAGAATCGAATCGAATGGAATTGAATCAAAAATAATCGAATTGAATTGAAATTAATCGAATCGAATCGATCTTTTTCAATTGGTTTCGATTCTTTTTGTTGATTCGATTCCTTTCAATTTGATTCAATTCGATTCGATTCTTTTCTATTGGATTCGATTCTTTTCGATTCGCTTCTTTTCGATGTCATTTGATTCGATAATGTTCGATTCAATTCAATTTGATTCAATTTTTGTCGATTTGATTCGATTCTTTCGATTCGATTCTTTTCGATTGTATTAAATTCGATTCGATTTTTTCAATTCGTTTAGATTCTTTTTGATTTGATTCGATTCGATTCTTTTCGATTTGATTCGATTCGATTCTTTCAATTCGATTCGATTCGATTCTCTTCTATTCGATTCGAATCAAATCTTTTCGATTCAATTTGATTTGATTAGATTATTCGAATGAATCGAATCGAAAAGAATCGAATCGAATGGAAAAGAATCGTATCGAATCGAAAAAAATCGAGTCGAATCGAAAAGAATCGAATCAAATTGAAAAGAATCGAATCGAATCAAAAATAATCAAATAGAATCGAAAATAAACGAATCGAATCCATCGAATCGAATCGAAAATAATCGAATTGAATAAAAAATTATCGAATCGAATAAAAATTAATGGAATCGATTCGAATCGAATCTAAAATAATCGAATCTAATCAAATTGAATCGAATCGAATTGAAACGAATAGATTCAAAAATAATCGATTCACATCGAATTGAATCGAAAATAATGGAAAAGAAGAGAATTGAAAATAATCGAAACGAATCGAAAAGAATCGAATTGAATTGAAAAGAATCGAATCGAATCAAAAATAATCAAATCAAATTGAAAATAATCGAATCGAATCTAAAATAATCGAATCGAAAAGAATCGAGGTGATACGAATAGAATAGAAAAGAATTGAATCGAATCGAATAGAATCAAATTGAAAATAATCGAATCGAATCGAATCGAATCAAATTGAATCGAAAATAATCAAATCGAAAAAATAGAATCGAATCAAAAATAATCGAATCAAATTGAATTAAAAGTATTCAAATAGAATTGAAAAGAATTCATTATAATCAAATCGAATCGAATCGAATTGAAATGAAAATAATCGAATAGAATTGGATTGAAAATAATTGAATCAAATCGAATCGAATAAAAAATAATCGATTCCCATCGAATCGAATCGAATATAAACCAATCGAATTGAATCGAATATAATCGAATTGAATCGAAAAGAACAGAATAGAATTGAGAAAAATCGAATCGAATAGAATCAAATTGAAAATAATCGAACCGAATCGAATCTAAAATAATCAAATCAAAAAGAATCAAGTCGATTCGAATCAAAAATATTGAATCGAATCGAAAAAAATAGAATAAAGGGCAGCCCCAGTGGCGCAGCGGTTTAGCGCTGCCTGCAGCCCAGGGTGTGATCCTGGAGACCCGGGATTGAGTCACACATCAGGCTCCCTGGATGGAGCCTGCTTCTCCCTCTGCCTGTGTCTCTGCCTCTCTCTCTCTAGCTGTGTCTCTATGAATAACTAAATAAAATCTGTAAAAGAAATTTAAAAAAGAAAAAGAATCAAATCGAAAAGAATTGATTTGAAGCGAAAATAATCGAACCGAATCGAAAGGATTCGAATCGAATTGAAAAGAATCGAATCGAATCGAAAATAATCAAATCGAAAATAATCAAATCGAAAAGATTCGCATCGAATCGAACCGGAAATAATAGAAATGAAGTGAATCGAAAATAATCGAATCGAATTGAAGAATCGAATCGAATTGAAAATAATCTAAACGAATCCAATAGAATCGAATCGAAAATAATCGAATCGAATCGAATCAAATCGAAAATAATCAAACCCAATCGAACCGAATTGAATCTAAAATAATCGAATCGAACTGATTTGAATCGAAAATAATCGAATCGAATCGAACCAAACTGATTCGAATATAATCGAATCGAAAATACTCGATTCGAATCGAATTGAATCGAATACAAAATAATCGAATCAAATCGAAAATTATCGAACCGAATCGAATTGAATTGAATCGAAAATAATCGATTCGAATCGAACCGAATTGAATCGAAAATAATCGAATAGAATCAAATCGAAAATAATCGAATCGAATCGGAAAGAATTGAATCTAATAAAAAATAATCGAATCGAATCAAAAATAATCGAATCGAATCCAATCAAATAGAATAAGAAATAATCAAATTGTATTGAATTGAATTGAAAATAATCGTATCGAATCAAAATTAATCAAATCGAATCGAAAATAATCGAATCAAATGGAAAATAATCGCATCGAATCGAATTGAATCGAAAATAATCGGTTCGAATAGAACCGAATCGAAAATAATCCAATCGAATTGAATCAAAAATAATCGAATCGAATCAAAAAATCGAATCAAATCTAGAATAATGGAATCAGGGATCCCTGGGTGGCGCAGCAGTTTGGCGCCTGCCTTTGGCCCAGGGCGCAATCCTGGAGACCCTGGATCGAATCCCACATCGGGCTCCCGGTGCATAGAGCCTGCTTCTCCCTCTGCCTATGTCTCTGCCTCTCTCTCTCTGTGACTATCATAAATAAATAAATAATTAATTAATCTAGTTTAAAAAAAAATAAAATAATGGAATCGAAAAGAATCGAATCGATTTAAATCGAAAAGAATCAAATCAATTCAAAAATAATCAAACCGAATTGAATCGAAAATAATCGAATCAAATGCAATCGAATCGAACTGAAAATAATCGAATCGAATAGAATTGAATAGAAAATAATCAAATCGGGGATCCCTGGGGTGGCGCAGCGGTTTAGCGCCTGCCTTTGGCCCAGGGCGTGATTCTGGAGATCTGGGATTGAATCCCACGTTGGGCTCCCGGTGCATGGAGCCTGCTTCTCCCTCTGTCTGTGTCTTTGCCTCTCTCTCTCTCTCTGTGACTATCAAAACTAAATTTAAAAATTAAAAAAAAGAAAATCAAATCGAATTGAAAAGAATCGAATCAAATCGAATCGAAATTAATCGAATCGAAAAGAATCGAATCGAATCAAAAATAATCAAATCGAATAGAAAATAATCGAATCAAAACGAATTGAATCAAAAATAATCGAATCGAACCGAAATTAATCAAATCGATTCGATTTTTCAATTCGTTTTGATTATTTTTGATTTTATTCGATTCCTTTCGATTTGATTCAATTCGATTCGGTTCTTTTCTATTGGATTCGATTCTTTTCGATTCACTTCTTTTCGATGTCATTCGATTCAATTCTGTTCGATTCAATTCAATTTGATTTGATTTTTGTCGATTTGATTCGATTCTTTCGATTCGATTCGATTCTTTTCGATTCTATTCGATTTGATTCCATTTTTTCAATTCGTTTAGATCTTTTTGATTCGATTCAATTCGATTCTTTTCGATTAGATTCAATTCGATTTGATTCTTTTTGATTCGATTCAATTAGATTCGATTCTTTTCTATTCGATTCGAATCAAATCTTTTCGATTCAATTTGATTTGATTCGATTATTTGAATGAATCGAATTGAAAAGAATCGAATCGAATCAAATCGAAAAGAATCGAATCGAATGGAAAAGAATCGTTACGAATCCAAAAGAATCTAATTGAATCGAAAAAAATGGAGTCAAATCAAAAAGAATCGAATCAAATCGAAAAGAATCGAATCCCATCAAATTGAATCAAAAATAATCGATTCCCATCGAATCGAATCGAATCTAAGCCAATCGAATTGAATCAAATATAATCGAATCGAATCGAAAAGAATCGAATCGAATTGAAAATAATCGAATCGAAAAGAATCGAAAAGAATCAAATCGAATCAAAAAATCAAATCGAATCTAAAATAACAGACTCGAAAAGAATCGAATTGATTCGAATCGAAAAGAATCGAATCGAATCGAAAAGAATCAAATCAATTAAAAAATAATCAAACCGAATTGAACCGAAAATAATTGAATAGAATAGAATTGAATAGAAAATAATCAAATTGGGGATCCCTGGGTGGCGCAGCAGTTTAGAGCCTGCCTTTGGCCCAGGGCGTGATTCTGGAGATCTGGGATTGAATCCCACGTTGGGCTCCCGGTGCATGGAGCCTGCTTCTCCCTCTGTCTGTGTCTCTGCCTCTCTCTCTCTCTGTGTGACTATCATAAATAAATTTAAAAATTAAAAAAAGAAAATAATCAAATCAAATTGAAAAGAATCGAATCAAATCGAATCGAAATTAATCGAATCGAAAAGAATCGAATAGAATCAAAAAGAATCGAATCGAATAGAAAAGAATCGAATCGAATGGAATTGAATCAAAAATAATCGAATTGAATTGAAATTAATCGAATCGAATCGATCTTTTTCAATTGGTTTCGATTCTTTTTGTTGATTCGATTCCTTTCAATTTGATTCAATTCGATTCGATTCTTTTCTATTGGATTCGATTCTTTTCGATTCGCTTCTTTTCGATGTCATTTGATTCGATAATGTTCGATTCAATTCAATTTGATTCAATTTTTGTCGATTTGATTCGATTCTTTCGATTCGATTCTTTTCGATTGTATTAAATTCGATTCGATTTTTTCAATTCGTTTAGATTCTTTTTGATTTGATTCGATTCGATTCTTTTCGATTTGATTCGATTCGATTCTTTCAATTCGATTCGATTCGATTCTCTTCTATTCGATTCGAATCAAATCTTTTCGATTCAATTTGATTTGATTAGATTATTCGAATGAATCGAATCGAAAAGAATCGAATCGAATGGAAAAGAATCGTATCGAATTGAAAAAAATCGAGTCGAATCGAAAAGAATCGAATCAAATTGAAAAGAATCGAATCGAATCAAAAATAATCAAATAGAATCGAAAATAAACGAATCGAATCCATCGAATCGAATCGAAAATAATCGAATTGAATAAAAAATTATCGAATCGAATAAAAATTAATGGAATCGATTCGAATCGAATCTAAAATAATCGAATCTAATCAAATTGAATCGAATCGAATTGAAACGAATAGATTCAAAAATAATCGATTCACATCGAATTGAATCGAAAATAATGGAAAAGAAGAGAATTGAAAATAATCGAATCGAATCGAAAAGAATCGAATTGAATTGAAAAGAATCGAATCGAATCAAAAATAATCAAATCAAATTGAAAATAATCGAATCGAATCTAAAATAATCGAATCGAAAAGAATCGAGGTGATACGAATAGAATAGAAAAGAATTGAATCGAATCGAATAGAATCAAATTGAAAATAATCGAATCGAATCGAATCAAATTGAATCGAAAATAATCAAATCGAAAAAATAGAATCGAATCAAAAATAATCGAATCGAATTGAATTAAAAGTATTCAAATAGAATTGAAAAGAATTCATTATAATCAAATCGAATCGAATCGAATTGAAATGAAAATAATCGAATAGAATTGGATTGAAAATAATTGAATCAAATCGAATCGAATAAAAAATAATCGATTCCCATCGAATCGAATCGAATATAAACCAATCGAATTGAATCGAATATAATCGAATTGAATCGAAAAGAACAGAATAGAATTGAGAAAAATCGAATCGAATAGAATCAAATTGAAAATAATCGAACCGAATCGAATCTAAAATAATCAAATCAAAAAGAATCAAGTCGATTCGAATCAAAAATATTGAATCGAATCGAAAAAAATAGAATAAAGGGCAGCCCCAGTGGCGCAGCGGTTTAGCGCTGCCTGCAGCCCAGGGTGTGATCCTGGAGACCCGGGATTGAGTCACACATCAGGCTCCCTGGATGGAGCCTGCTTCTCCCTCTGCCTGTGTCTCTGCCTCTCTCTCTCTAGCTGTGTCTCTATGAATAACTAAATAAAATCTGTAAAAGAAATTTAAAAAAGAAAAAGAATCAAATCGAAAAGAATTGATTTGAAGCGAAAATAATCGAACCGAATCGAAAGGATTCGAATCGAATTGAAAAGAATCGAATCGAATCGAAAATAATCAAATCGAAAATAATCAAATCGAAAAGATTCGCATCGAATCGAACCGGAAATAATAGAAATGAAGTGAATCGAAAATAATCGAATCGAATTGAAGAATCGAATCGAATTGAAAATAATCTAAACGAATCCAATAGAATCGAATCGAAAATAATCGAATCGAATCGAATCAAATCGAAAATAATCAAACCCAATCGAACCGAATTGAATCTAAAATAATCGAATCGAACTGATTTGAATCGAAAATAATCGAATCGAATCGAACCAAACTGATTCGAATATAATCGAATCGAAAATACTCGATTCGAATCGAATTGAATCGAATACAAAATAATCGAATCAAATTGAAAATTATCGAACCGAATCGAATTGAATTGAATCGAAAATAATCGATTCGAATCGAACCGAATTGAATCGAAAATAATCGAATAGAATCAAATCGAAAATAATCGAATCGAATCGAAAAGAATTGAATCTAATAAAAAATAATCGAATCGAATCAAAAATAATCGAATCGAATCCAATCAAATAGAATAAGAAATAATCAAATTGTATTGAATTGAATTGAAAATAATCGTATCGAATCAAAATTAATCAAATCGAATCGAAAATAATCGAATCAAATGGAAAATAATCGCATCGAATCGAATTGAATCGAAAATAATCGGTTCGAATAGAACCGAATCGAAAATAATCCAATCGAATTGAATCAAAAATAATCGAATCGAATCAAAAAATCGAATCAAATCTAGAATAATGGAATCAGGGATCCCTGGGTGGCGCAGCAGTTTGGCGCCTGCCTTTGGCCCAGGGCGCAATCCTGGAGACCCTGGATCGAATCCCACATCGGGCTCCCGGTGCATAGAGCCTGCTTCTCCCTCTGCCTATGTCTCTGCCTCTCTCTCTCTGTGACTATCATAAATAAATAAATAATTAATTAATCTAGTTTAAAAAAAAATAAAATAATGGAATCGAAAAGAATCGAATCGATTTAAATCGAAAAGAATCAAATCAATTCAAAAATAATCAAACCGAATTGAATCGAAAATAATCGAATCAAATGCAATCGAATCGAACTGAAAATAATCGAATCGAATAGAATTGAATAGAAAATAATCAAATCGGGGATCCCTGGGTGGCGCAGCGGTTTAGCGCCTGCCTTTGGCCCAGGGCGTGATTCTGGAGATCTGGGATTGAATCCCACGTTGGGCTCCCGGTGCATGGAGCCTGCTTCTCCCTCTGTCTGTGTCTTTGCCTCTCTCTCTCTCTCTCTGTGACTATCAAAACTAAATTTAAAAATTAAAAAAAGAAAATCAAATCGAATTGAAAAGAATCGAATCAAATCGAATCGAAATTAATCGAATCGAAAAGAATCGAATCGAATCAAAAATAATCAAATCGAATAGAAAATAATCGAATCAAAACGAATTGAATCAAAAATAATCGAATCGAACCGAAATTAATCAAATCGATTCGATTTTTCAATTCGTTTTGATTATTTTTGATTTTATTCGATTCCTTTCGATTTGATTCAATTCGATTCGGTTCTTTTCTATTGGATTCGATTCTTTTCGATTCACTTCTTTTCGATGTCATTCGATTCAATTCTGTTCGATTCAATTCAATTTGATTTGATTTTTGTCGATTTGATTCGATTCTTTCGATTCGATTCGATTCTTTTCGATTCTATTCGATTTGATTCCATTTTTTCAATTCGTTTAGATCTTTTTGATTCGATTCAATTCGATTCTTTTCGATTAGATTCAATTCGATTTGATTCTTTTTGATTCGATTCAATTAGATTCGATTCTTTTCTATTCGATTCGAATCAAATCTTTTCGATTCAATTTGATTTGATTCGATTATTTGAATGAATCGAATTGAAAAGAATCGAATCGAATCAAATCGAAAAAAATCGAATCGAATGGAAAAGAATCGTTACGAATCCAAAAGAATCTAATTGAATCGAAAAAAATGGAGTCAAATCAAAAAGAATCGAATCAAATCGAAAAGAATCGAATCCCATCAAATTGAATCAAAAATAATCGATTCCCATCGAATTGAATCGAATCTAAGCCAATCGAATTGAATCAAATATAATCGAATCGAATCGAAAAGAATCGAATCGAATTGAAAATAATCGAATCGAAAAGAATCGAAAAGAATCAAATCGAATCAAAAAATCAAATCGAATCTAAAATAACAGACTCGAAAAGAATCGAATTGATTCGAATCGAAAAGAATCGAATCGAATCGAAAAGAATCAAATCAATTAAAAAATAATCAAACCGAATTGAACCGAAAATAATTGAATAGAATAGAATTGAATAGAAAATAATCAAATTGGGGATCCCTGGGTGGCGCAGCAGTTTAGAGCCTGCCTTTGGCCCAGGGCGTGATTCTGGAGATCTGGGATTGAATCCCACGTTGGGCTCCCGGTGCATGGAGCCTGCTTCTCCCTCTGTCTGTGTCTCTGCCTCTCTCTCTCTCTGTGTGACTATCATAAATAAATTTAAAAATTAAAAAAAGAAAATAATCAAATCAAATTGAAAAGAATCGAATCAAATCGAATCGAAATTAATCGAATCGAAAAGAATCGAATAGAATCAAAAAGAATCGAATCGAATAGAAAAGAATCGAATCGAATGGAATTGAATCAAAAATAATCGAATTGAATTGAAATTAATCGAATCGAATCGATCTTTTTCAATTGGTTTCGATTCTTTTTGTTGATTCGATTCCTTTCAATTTGATTCAATTCGATTCGATTCTTTTCTATTGGATTCGATTCTTTTCGATTCGCTTCTTTTCGATGTCATTTGATTCGATAATGTTCGATTCAATTCAATTTGATTCAATTTTTGTCGATTTGATTCGATTCTTTCGATTCGATTCTTTTCGATTGTATTAAATTCGATTCGATTTTTTCAATTCGTTTAGATTCTTTTTGATTTGATTCGATTCGATTCTTTTCGATTTGATTCGATTCGATTCTTTCAATTCGATTCGATTCGATTCTCTTCTATTCGATTCGAATCAAATCTTTTCGATTCAATTTGATTTGATTAGATTATTCGAATGAATCGAATCGAAAAGAATCGAATCGAATGGAAAAGAATCGTATCGAATCGAAAAAAATCGAGTCGAATCGAAAAGAATCGAATCAAATTGAAAAGAATCGAATCGAATCAAAAATAATCAAATAGAATCGAAAATAAACGAATCGAATCCATCGAATCGAATCGAAAATAATCGAATTGAATAAAAAATTATCGAATCGAATAAAAATTAATGGAATCGATTCGAATCGAATCTAAAATAATCGAATCTAATCAAATTGAATCGAATCGAATTGAAACGAATAGATTCAAAAATAATCGATTCACATCGAATTGAATCGAAAATAATGGAAAAGAAGAGAATTGAAAATAATCGAATCGAATCGAAAAGAATCGAATTGAATTGAAAAGAATCGAATCGAATCAAAAATAATCAAATCAAATTGAAAATAATCGAATCGAATCTAAAATAATCGAATCGAAAAGAATCGAGGTGATACGAATAGAATAGAAAAGAATTGAATCGAATCGAATAGAATCAAATTGAAAATAATCGAATCGAATCGAATCAAATTGAATCGAAAATAATCAAATCGAAAAAATAGAATCGAATCAAAAATAATCGAATCGAATTGAATTAAAAGTATTCAAATAGAATTGAAAAGAATTCATTATAATCAAATCGAATCGAATCGAATTGAAATGAAAATAATCGAATAGAATTGGATTGAAAATAATTGAATCAAATCGAATCGAATAAAAAATAATCGATTCCCATCGAATCGAATCGAATATAAACCAATCGAATTGAATCGAATATAATCGAATTGAATCGAAAAGAACAGAATAGAATTGAGAAAAATCGAATCGAATAGAATCAAATTGAAAATAATCGAACCGAATCGAATCTAAAATAATCAAATCAAAAAGAATCAAGTCGATTCGAATCAAAAATATTGAATCGAATCGAAAAAAATAGAATAAAGGGCAGCCCCAGTGGCGCAGCGGTTTAGCGCTGCCTGCAGCCCAGGGTGTGATCCTGGAGACCCGGGATTGAGTCACACATCAGGCTCCCTGGATGGAGCCTGCTTCTCCCTCTGCCTGTGTCTCTGCCTCTCTCTCTCTAGCTGTGTCTCTATGAATAACTAAATAAAATCTGTAAAAGAAATTTAAAAAAGAAAAAGAATCAAATCGAAAAGAATTGATTTGAAGCGAAAATAATCGAACCGAATCGAAAGGATTCGAATCGAATTGAAAAGAATCGAATCGAATCGAAAATAATCAAATCGAAAATAATCAAATCGAAAAGATTCGCATCGAATCGAACCGGAAATAATAGAAATGAAGTGAATCGAAAATAATCGAATCGAATTGAAGAATCGAATCGAATTGAAAATAATCTAAACGAATCCAATAGAATCGAATCGAAAATAATCGAATCGAATCGAATCAAATCGAAAATAATCAAACCCAATCGAACCGAATTGAATCTAAAATAATCGAATCGAACTGATTTGAATCGAAAATAATCGAATCGAATCGAACCAAACTGATTCGAATATAATCGAATCGAAAATACTCGATTCGAATCGAATTGAATCGAATACAAAATAATCGAATCAAATCGAAAATTATCGAACCGAATCGAATTGAATTGAATCGAAAATAATCGATTCGAATCGAACCGAATTGAATCGAAAATAATCGAATAGAATCAAATCGAAAATAATCGAATCGAATCGAAAAGAATTGAATCTAATAAAAAATAATCGAATCGAATCAAAAATAATCGAATCGAATCCAATCAAATAGAATAAGAAATAATCAAATTGTATTGAATTGAATTGAAAATAATCGTATCGAATCAAAATTAATCAAATCGAATCGAAAATAATCGAATCAAATGGAAAATAATCGCATCGAATCGAATTGAATCGAAAATAATCGGTTCGAATAGAACCGAATCGAAAATAATCCAATCGAATTGAATCAAAAATAATCGAATCGAATCAAAAAATCGAATCAAATCTAGAATAATGGAATCAGGGATCCCTGGGTGGCGCAGCAGTTTGGCGCCTGCCTTTGGCCCAGGGCGCAATCCTGGAGACCCTGGATCGAATCCCACATCGGGCTCCCGGTGCATAGAGCCTGCTTCTCCCTCTGCCTATGTCTCTGCCTCTCTCTCTCTGTGACTATCATAAATAAATAAATAATTAATTAATCTAGTTTAAAAAAAAATAAAATAATGGAATCGAAAAGAATCGAATCGATTTAAATCGAAAAGAATCAAATCAATTCAAAAATAATCAAACCGAATTGAATCGAAAATAATCGAATCAAATGCAATCGAATCGAACTGAAAATAATCGAATCGAATAGAATTGAATAGAAAATAATCAAATCGGGGATCCCTGGGTGGCGCAGCGGTTTAGCGCCTGCCTTTGGCCCAGGGTGTGATTCTGGAGATCTGGGATTGAATCCCACGTTGGGCTCCCGGTGCATGGAGCCTGCTTCTCCCTCTGTCTGTGTCTTTGCCTCTCTCTCTCTCTCTCTGTGACTATCAAAACTAAATTTAAAAATTAAAAAAAGAAAATCAAATCGAATTGAAAAGAATCGAATCAAATCGAATCGAAATTAATCGAATCGAAAAGAATCGAATCGAATCAAAAATAATCAAATCGAATAGAAAATAATCGAATCAAAACGAATTGAATCAAAAATAATCGAATCGAACCGAAATTAATCAAATCGATTCGATTTTTCAATTCGTTTTGATTATTTTTGATTTTATTCGATTCCTTTCGATTTGATTCAATTCGATTCGGTTCTTTTCTATTGGATTCGATTCTTTTCGATTCACTTCTTTTCGATGTCATTCGATTCAATTCTGTTCGATTCAATTCAATTTGATTTGATTTTTGTCGATTTGATTCGATTCTTTCGATTCGATTCGATTCTTTTCGATTCTATTCGATTTGATTCCATTTTTTCAATTCGTTTAGATCTTTTTGATTCGATTCAATTCGATTCTTTTCGATTAGATTCAATTCGATTTGATTCTTTTTGATTCGATTCAATTAGATTCGATTCTTTTCTATTCGATTCGAATCAAATCTTTTCGATTCAATTTGATTTGATTCGATTATTTGAATGAATCGAATTGAAAAGAATCGAATCGAATCAAATCGAAAAAAATCGAATCGAATGGAAAAGAATCGTTACGAATCCAAAAGAATCTAATTGAATCGAAAAAAATGGAGTCAAATCAAAAAGAATCGAATCAAATCGAAAAGAATCGAATCCCATCAAATTGAATCAAAAATAATCGATTCCCATCGAATCGAATCGAATCTAAGCCAATCGAATTGAATCAAATATAATCGAATCGAATCGAAAAGAATCGAATCGAATTGAAAATAATCGAATCGAAAAGAATCGAAAAGAATCAAATCGAATCAAAAAATCAAATCGAATCTAAAATAACAGACTCGAAAAGAATCGAATTGATTCGAATCGAAAAGAATCGAATCGAATCGAAAAGAATCAAATCAATTAAAAAATAATCAAACCGAATTGAACCGAAAATAATTGAATAGAATAGAATTGAATAGAAAATAATCAAATTGGGGATCCCTGGGTGGCGCAGCAGTTTAGAGCCTGCCTTTGGCCCAGGGCGTGATTCTGGAGATCTGGGATTGAATCCCACGTTGGGCTCCCGGTGCATGGAGCCTGCTTCTCCCTCTGTCTGTGTCTCTGCCTCTCTCTCTCTCTGTGTGACTATCATAAATAAATTTAAAAATTAAAAAAAGAAAATAATCAAATCAAATTGAAAAGAATCGAATCAAATCGAATCGAAATTAATCGAATCGAAAAGAATCGAATAGAATCAAAAAGAATCGAATCGAATAGAAAAGAATCGAATCGAATGGAATTGAATCAAAAATAATCGAATTGAATTGAAATTAATCGAATCGAATCGATCTTTTTCAATTGGTTTCGATTCTTTTTGTTGATTCGATTCCTTTCAATTTGATTCAATTCGATTCGATTCTTTTCTATTGGATTCGATTCTTTTCGATTCGCTTCTTTTCGATGTCATTTGATTCGATAATGTTCGATTCAATTCAATTTGATTCAATTTTTGTCGATTTGATTCGATTCTTTCGATTCGATTCTTTTCGATTGTATTAAATTCGATTCGATTTTTTCAATTCGTTTAGATTCTTTTTGATTTGATTCGATTCGATTCTTTTCGATTTGATTCGATTCGATTCTTTCAATTCGATTCGATTCGATTCTCTTCTATTCGATTCGAATCAAATCTTTTCGATTCAATTTGATTTGATTAGATTATTCGAATGAATCGAATCGAAAAGAATCGAATCGAATGGAAAAGAATCGTATCGAATCGAAAAAAATCGAGTCGAATCGAAAAGAATCGAATCAAATTGAAAAGAATCGAATCGAATCAAAAATAATCAAATAGAATCGAAAATAAACGAATCGAATCCATCGAATCGAATCGAAAATAATCGAATTGAATAAAAAATTATCGAATCGAATAAAAATTAATGGAATCGATTCGAATCGAATCTAAAATAATCGAATCTAATCAAATTGAATCGAATCGAATTGAAACGAATAGATTCAAAAATAATCGATTCACATCGAATTGAATCGAAAATAATGGAAAAGAAGAGAATTGAAAATAATCGAAACGAATCGAAAAGAATCGAATTGAATTGAAAAGAATCGAATCGAATCAAAAATAATCAAATCAAATTGAAAATAATCGAATCGAATCTAAAATAATCGAATCGAAAAGAATCGAGGTGATACGAATAGAATAGAAAAGAATTGAATCGAATCGAATAGAATCAAATTGAAAATAATCGAATCGAATCGAATCGAATCAAATTGAATCGAAAATAATCAAATCGAAAAAATAGAATCGAATCAAAAATAATCGAATCAAATTGAATTAAAAGTATTCAAATAGAATTGAAAAGAATTCATTATAATCAAATCGAATCGAATCGAATTGAAATGAAAATAATCGAATAGAATTGGATTGAAAATAATTGAATCAAATCGAATCGAATAAAAAATAATCGATTCCCATCGAATCGAATCGAATATAAACCAATCGAATTGAATCGAATATAATCGAATTGAATCGAAAAGAACAGAATAGAATTGAGAAAAATCGAATCGAATAGAATCAAATTGAAAATAATCGAACCGAATCGAATCTAAAATAATCAAATCAAAAAGAATCAAGTCGATTCGAATCAAAAATATTGAATCGAATCGAAAAAAATAGAATAAAGGGCAGCCCCAGTGGCGCAGCGGTTTAGCGCTGCCTGCAGCCCAGGGTGTGATCCTGGAGACCCGGGATTGAGTCACACATCAGGCTCCCTGGATGGAGCCTGCTTCTCCCTCTGCCTGTGTCTCTGCCTCTCTCTCTCTAGCTGTGTCTCTATGAATAACTAAATAAAATCTGTAAAAGAAATTTAAAAAAGAAAAAGAATCAAATCGAAAAGAATTGATTTGAAGCGAAAATAATCGAACCGAATCGAAAGGATTCGAATCGAATTGAAAAGAATCGAATCGAATCGAAAATAATCAAATCGAAAATAATCAAATCGAAAAGATTCGCATCGAATCGAACCGGAAATAATAGAAATGAAGTGAATCGAAAATAATCGAATCGAATTGAAGAATCGAATCGAATTGAAAATAATCTAAACGAATCCAATAGAATCGAATCGAAAATAATCGAATCGAATCGAATCAAATCGAAAATAATCAAACCCAATCGAACCGAATTGAATCTAAAATAATCGAATCGAACTGATTTGAATCGAAAATAATCGAATCGAATCGAACCAAACTGATTCGAATATAATCGAATCGAAAATACTCGATTCGAATCGAATTGAATCGAATACAAAATAATCGAATCAAATCGAAAATTATCGAACCGAATCGAATTGAATTGAATCGAAAATAATCGATTCGAATCGAACCGAATTGAATCGAAAATAATCGAATAGAATCAAATCGAAAATAATCGAATCGAATCGGAAAGAATTGAATCTAATAAAAAATAATCGAATCGAATCAAAAATAATCGAATCGAATCCAATCAAATAGAATAAGAAATAATCAAATTGTATTGAATTGAATTGAAAATAATCGTATCGAATCAAAATTAATCAAATCGAATCGAAAATAATCGAATCAAATGGAAAATAATCGCATCGAATCGAATTGAATCGAAAATAATCGGTTCGAATAGAACCGAATCGAAAATAATCCAATCGAATTGAATCAAAAATAATCGAATCGAATCAAAAAATCGAATCAAATCTAGAATAATGGAATCAGGGATCCCTGGGTGGCGCAGCAGTTTGGCGCCTGCCTTTGGCCCAGGGCGCAATCCTGGAGACCCTGGATCGAATCCCACATCGGGCTCCCGGTGCATAGAGCCTGCTTCTCCCTCTGCCTATGTCTCTGCCTCTCTCTCTCTGTGACTATCATAAATAAATAAATAATTAATTAATCTAGTTTAAAAAAAATAAAATAATGGAATCGAAAAGAATCGAATCGATTTAAATCGAAAAGAATCAAATCAATTCAAAAATAATCAAACCGAATTGAATCGAAAATAATCGAATCAAATGCAATCGAATCGAACTGAAAATAATCGAATCGAATAGAATTGAATAGAAAATAATCAAATCGGGGATCCCTGGGTGGCGCAGCGGTTTAGCGCCTGCCTTTGGCCCAGGGCGTGATTCTGGAGATCTGGGATTGAATCCCACGTTGGGCTCCCGGTGCATGGAGCCTGCTTCTCCCTCTGTCTGTGTCTTTGCCTCTCTCTCTCTCTCTCTGTGACTATCAAAACTAAATTTAAAAATTAAAAAAAGAAAATCAAATCGAATTGAAAAGAATCGAATCAAATCGAATCGAAATTAATCGAATCGAAAAGAATCGAATCGAATCAAAAATAATCAAATCGAATAGAAAATAATCGAATCAAAACGAATTGAATCAAAAATAATCGAATCGAACCGAAATTAATCAAATCGATTCGATTTTTCAATTCGTTTTGATTATTTTTGATTTTATTCGATTCCTTTCGATTTGATTCAATTCGATTCGGTTCTTTTCTATTGGATTCGATTCTTTTCGATTCACTTCTTTTCGATGTCATTCGATTCAATTCTGTTCGATTCAATTCAATTTGATTTGATTTTTGTCGATTTGATTCGATTCTTTCGATTCGATTCGATTCTTTTCGATTCTATTCGATTTGATTCCATTTTTTCAATTCGTTTAGATCTTTTTGATTCGATTCAATTCGATTCTTTTCGATTAGATTCAATTCGATTTGATTCTTTTTGATTCGATTCAATTAGATTCGATTCTTTTCTATTCGATTCGAATCAAATCTTTTCGATTCAATTTGATTTGATTCGATTATTTGAATGAATCGAATTGAAAAGAATCGAATCGAATCAAATCGAAAAAAATCGAATCGAATGGAAAAGAATCGTTACGAATCCAAAAGAATCTAATTGAATCGAAAAAAATGGAGTCAAATCAAAAAGAATCGAATCAAATCGAAAAGAATCGAATCCCATCAAATTGAATCAAAAATAATCGATTCCCATCGAATCGAATCGAATCTAAGCCAATCGAATTGAATCAAATATAATCGAATCGAATCGAAAAGAATCGAATCGAATTGAAAATAATCGAATCGAAAAGAATCAAATCGAATCAAAAAATCAAATCGAATCTAAAATAACAGACTCGAAAAGAATCGAATTGATTCGAATCGAAAAGAATCGAATCGAATCGAAAAGAATCAAATCAATTAAAAAATAATCAAACCGAATTGAACCGAAAATAATTGAATAGAATAGAATTGAATAGAAAATAATCAAATTGGGGATCCCTGGGTGGCGCAGCAGTTTAGAGCCTGCCTTTGGCCCAGGGCGTGATTCTGGAGATCTGGGATTGAATCCCACGTTGGGCTCCCGGTGCATGGAGCCTGCTTCTCCCTCTGTCTGTGTCTCTGCCTCTCTCTCTCTCTGTGTGACTATCATAAATAAATTTAAAAATTAAAAAAAGAAAATAATCAAATCAAATTGAAAAGAATCGAATCAAATCGAATCGAAATTAATCGAATCAAAAAGAATCGAATAGAATCAAAAAGAATCGAATCGAATAGAAAAGAATCGAATCGAATGGAATTGAATCAAAAATAATCGAATTGAATTGAAATTAATCGAATCGAATCGATCTTTTTCAATTGGTTTCGATTCTTTTTGTTGATTCGATTCCTTTCAATTTGATTCAATTCGATTCGATTCTTTTCTATTGGATTCGATTCTTTTCGATTCGCTTCTTTTCGATGTCATTTGATTCGATAATGTTCGATTCAATTCAATTTGATTCAATTTTTGTCGATTTGATTCGATTCTTTCGATTCGATTCTTTTCGATTGTATTAAATTCGATTCGATTTTTTCAATTCGTTTAGATTCTTTTTGATTTGATTCGATTCGATTCTTTTCGATTTGATTCGATTCGATTCTTTCAATTCGATTCGATTCGATTCTCTTCTATTCGATTCGAATCAAATCTTTTCGATTCAATTTGATTTGATTAGATTATTCGAATGAATCGAATCGAAAAGAATCGAATCGAATGGAAAAGAATCGTATCGAATCGAAAAAAATCGAGTCGAATCGAAAAGAATCGAATCAAATTGAAAAGAATCGAATCGAATCAAAAATAATCAAATAGAATCGAAAATAAACGAATCGAATCCATCGAATCGAATCGAAAATAATCGAATTGAATAAAAAATTATCGAATCGAATAAAAATTAATGGAATCGATTCGAATCGAATCTAAAATAATCGAATCTAATCAAATTGAATCGAATCGAATTGAAACGAATAGATTCAAAAATAATCGATTCACATCGAATTGAATCGAAAATAATGGAAAAGAAGAGAATTGAAAATAATCGAAACGAATCGAAAAGAATCGAATTGAATTGAAAAGAATCGAATCGAATCAAAAATAATCAAATCAAATTGAAAATAATCGAATCGAATCTAAAATAATCGAATCGAAAAGAATCGAGGTGATACGAATAGAATAGAAAAGAATTGAATCGAATCGAATAGAATCAAATTGAAAATAATCGAATCGAATCGAATCGAATCAAATTGAATCGAAAATAATCAAATCGAAAAAATAGAATCGAATCAAAAATAATCGAATCAAATTGAATTAAAAGTATTCAAATAGAATTGAAAAGAATTCATTATAATCAAATCGAATCGAATCGAATTGAAATGAAAATAATCGAATAGAATTGGATTGAAAATAATTGAATCAAATCGAATCGAATAAAAAATAATCGATTCCCATCGAATCGAATCGAATATAAACCAATCGAATTGAATCGAATATAATCGAATTGAATCGAAAAGAACAGAATAGAATTGAGAAAAATCGAATCGAATAGAATCAAATTGAAAATAATCGAACCGAATCGAATCTAAAATAATCAAATCAAAAAGAATCAAGTCGATTCGAATCAAAAATATTGAATCGAATCGAAAAAAATAGAATAAAGGGCAGCCCCAGTGGCGCAGCGGTTTAGCGCTGCCTGCAGCCCAGGGTGTGATCCTGGAGACCCGGGATTGAGTCACACATCAGGCTCCCTGGATGGAGCCTGCTTCTCCCTCTGCCTGTGTCTCTGCCTCTCTCTCTCTAGCTGTGTCTCTATGAATAACTAAATAAAATCTGTAAAAGAAATTTAAAAAAGAAAAAGAATCAAATCGAAAAGAATTGATTTGAAGCGAAAATAATCGAACCGAATCGAAAGGATTCGAATCGAATTGAAAAGAATCGAATCGAATCGAAAATAATCAAATCGAAAATAATCAAATCGAAAAGATTCGCATCGAATCGAACCGGAAATAATAGAAATGAAGTGAATCGAAAATAATCGAATCGAATTGAAGAATCGAATCGAATTGAAAATAATCTAAACGAATCCAATAGAATCGAATCGAAAATAATCGAATCGAATCGAATCAAATCGAAAATAATCAAACCCAATCGAACCGAATTGAATCTAAAATAATCGAATCGAACTGATTTGAATCGAAAATAATCGAATCGAATCGAACCAAACTGATTCGAATATAATCGAATCGAAAATACTCGATTCGAATCGAATTGAATCGAATACAAAATAATCGAATCAAATCGAAAATTATCGAACCGAATCGAATTGAATTGAATCGAAAATAATCGATTCGAATCG